>NW_027286808.1:7759302-7971802 GCF_022747635.1 Hetaerina americana | reverse complement strand
GCAAGGGAAAATAACTAGAAGACAACTTCATTTGCTGAGTATATTTTCAGGACAAAGCAAGCGAGTCGACGCCACCGCACGCAAAGGCACTCCCGAGTGCCAGTGCAAAAGTAAATATTTCCGTACTAGGCGATAGAATTTTCCTCCCACCTAGCGAGACAAGCGGGAGTAACGTCGGGGGCAACACGACAGGAGGGGGAAAATCCACGTCCTTCAGAGAGACTGACTACCTAGTCGTGCTATCTCTGCCCGGATCGAGTTTATTTCCCCGAGGCATCGTTTGAAAATAAAATAATAATAATGCTCCCTACCTAAGTCACACTAACTTTTTATCCACATCAAAGAACTCCTCGCGCGGTTCATTTAATTTTCTCTTCTTTTTCTTCCCACAAGAAGGTATAAGATTAAGCGAGTACACTTTATAAGCGGTTATGGGGGAAGTAAAAGAAGGAGCATGGAAACTGCGACTACTGAAACCATCACGGGGCGGTTTAGAGGTCCTTGTGAGCGAATTCATGCGAATTGAATAGAATACAAATACGTGCAAGAGCTATGAAACCCATAATGATGCTGCTCCGTACCTACGTAAGGCCTCGGAATCGTCGCAGAAATTGAAAACAGCAGGTAAGAACGGCATACAGAGAGAGCTGTCGCACATGGCAAAATTTATAAAGCGATGAACACGAGCATTTAACGAAATGAATGAAACTACACTTTGAATAGAACACTTAACTCAAAATAGGGGGTCAAAGACTCAATACTCTTTAATGACAATATTCCAATACCTTGAAAATTTGCTTAAAATAAATTATTCCTGCAAGAAAAAAATGTGTGTGTGTGAGAATCACCGTAAATAAAATGAAAGTTATGCAGTCTTCGAGAAAGAGTAAAGCTGAGTTAAATATCAAAATAGGAGTTATAAAATAGATAAGGTAGAGCAGTTGACCTATCTTGGCAGTGATCTGGATCAAGATGTTCAAAGTATGTAGTAGGGACATAGAAGAAAAATTATGTTCCTTAAAAAAAGCTTTTACAGGGAGGAGGGAATTGATGCCCGAGATATTGAGTAAGGATGTTAAGAAAAGACTAGTTACAAATTTGGTATGAAGCAAAGTTTTGTACGAAACGAAAGGAGAATGATAAGCGTAGATTGGAGGCTTTTTGCAACGTGGGCGCGGAGAAAGATAGAAAGGGTGAAACGGACAGAAAGGAAAATGAACGAGGAACTAGGCATGGTGAGAAGGAGAGGGCATTGTTGTCAGAAATCCAAAGGAGGCGGACATTTTTACCGAAGAACGGACGTTGAAGACTGTGATAGAGTAGAGAATGTTAGACATGCGCCGAGGGGGTACGAAAAAGATATGCCTCAATTTCAGAGTGTAAAAATCATTCGCCCGGACCTGAATCCCGGTCTTGGCGAAAGATTTTTATACCCTGAAATTGTTGCATTGTAATGCACATTAGCGGATGACTCCGTCAAAAGTTACTGTTGCGGCATCTCCCGCAGTTTCTTTGGAAGTTATGCCTGTTGGATGGAATGAAGGGAAGGAGGGATGGTGAATTGAAGGACTTATCGTAAAGTCAAATTTTGGAAATTTAATGCTTAGTCTTCATCCATTCATAACCAACCTTAAAGGGTTTAATATCATTCATAATCAAAATCAAAATGTTTCCACGCATAAATATAATGATATTTTCATTAGGAAAAAACGTGATTAGGTGGATGAAGAAATCAAAAAATGACGTAAGATTTCACTAGGCACAGGTCATTAAATGGTAAGTAATGCTACTCATGTGAAGAAAAAATTTTCGATAACGACCTCAAATTATGAGACATAATATTAGAGGTCTTAGAGATTTCTTCATTCTTTCGTTTCTCGCAAAATTCACAATTATAACTAATATACATGTAAGGTGAAATGCTACAGAATTTATTAAAGAAAGACGATATTGAAATTGTCTTTCCTTCAACGAACAAATAATGAAACCACCTCATCATATCCTTTAATAACCGTTGTCTTTAAAGCCCGATCTTCCCACATCCCGCCACATGTTCATATGACGGCACACGATGTACACATGTCAAGATGATTCACATGAAGTGCTAATTTCCAAAGATATGAATGGAAGTCCTACATTTGACTAAAACTGAAACAATAGGCAGCACTTGAGAAAAACTGACAGACAGATAAGATTCTATGGAACATGAAACAACCTAGATTAGACTGTTTTAATAGATTTACTCGATTTTTAACCCTCGCCCCAGTGGTAAGTGGCTCTCATGCTCAACCCACTGACACTAGATTGGTATTAGAGATGTTGACGTCTAAAAAGTAGGCGATTTTTCATTAATCGATGCTTAGTTGTTAGTTATTTTGATGTTTAGTGTAAATGTAATATTTAGAAGTGCAGAATCAAGCAAGAGGTCAAGATACTGTATGAACTCGACATTTATGTTAGCATTATGGTACAAACGAGCCTTCCGCTCCCGATTATGAGAAATATTTTCGAGACACATGTAACACCGATCTATATACTTTGTGTATGCTTGTTTCACTCCTACCCTTCCAAAAATCTGTAATTCTACATCGGAGAGGGGAATAGATTATTTTTTCGGAGATGCGTTCGAAAGAAAAAGCATACATTTCAATTATGTTTGACATAGTCCTTCGTAACAAAGGAATTATTTCATTTATACACAGACGTGTAGCGCTCAGTTTTTACATTTGCAAACAAGCAAGAAGAGTTTCGTGTAGTAGGGAGCCTCGTCGAGGGCGGGGAAGGAGGAGGAGGGGGGGCTGATGTAGGATGCAAGGTAAAAGGGTGGGGCGAGGTCGCTGAGGAGGCAGGGTGAGAAAATCGACCAGAAACCACGCAGGCCTCCTCCCGGCCATTTTTACCCCACGCTTCAATTCCTACCTCAATTCGACCCACCCCGACTTCTTCATCCCCTCACCACATCCTAAAAGAATCAAATCCCTTTCTCCTCCACAGACACACCCGACCCTTTTCCGGATTCTCTTTCCCTCCTGCTCCTCATGCACTACGGACCACTACCCTAAACCTCTTCTATCCCAACGAAAATACCAGGGCCATTCTCATCGCCATCCCAAACACACAGGCACGCACACTGCCTCCATCACACACGCTGCTCCCATTCACCCTAGGCCCCCGCCTGCTCCCTATGCCTCGCTAACAAATCCTTAATCCATCCACGCCGCCTCCGCACCACCGCCCCCACCCTCCCACGGATGCCCTTGCGAAGCCCGCCCACGCATCCTCGCCGATATCTCTCCTCCCCCGCCTGCCGGGATCCCCGTAAAGTTTCGGGAAACGCGTGCTCCCTAACCTTAATTTCTTTCATGAGATAGAGATGGCTGGATCTCGCCCTAGGCACATCCTTCCTCCTCCATCGCTCCCTTTTTCGGATCTTCAATCCTTCCCATCCCGAGCCCCCCTACCTCATGCTCCCTGGAAGCAAACACAAAAAGGCTCTTCCCCGTCACGCATCCCCTCACACCTCCCCTCAATATACTTTCTGCATATTTTTTTTATATCCTCCACCTCACCCCACCGGCAGGGGCGGTATCAGAGCCCCCCAATCTTCATAATGAACCTTCCGCAGGGTTACCGGGACTGCACATGTGAACGCTGGCTCGCTTTAGGATTCACCTCCGCCAGAGTGCACATTAAATGGATTCTCACCTGCTGGGGGCTGGCAAAAAATTATCTAAACGAAATACAATCGTATGGGCTCGCACAAAAAAGGATCTCGAAGAGATGCTCATTCTGTTATATGATCTCACATCGCGATATTCACAGGATTCGTAAGACTATTATAGGAACAAGGGAAGTTTTTTGGGAAATCAGGGAAAACAAAATAATAATCAGAAGGAATAAACTAAAATAACGAGTATACCCGGAAAAATGCATGGAATTCGAGCAAAACACATCACGCTTAAACTCGGGTGCTACTCGGACTGGAATTTTTCGAGACAGAAGTACGCAGCAGTGACGCCCTTTTCTGCTACGACTACAGTATTATTGTCCGATCGATGCCTTCACTATACTCTTCTGTAGTTTAGACACCTTTTTACCACACGCCATTCCTTTATGGCCCTCACCGGTCGGCATGCTGGTCAGGTGGAGGAGAAAGAGAAGTCTTCTGGGAGCCTCAATCTCGTTCCCATGAACGTAGAAGATTTCCTCTCCCCACCCATCCACCTATTCATGGGTTCTCTTGCTCCTCCCTCCAATGCCTCGCGCCTTGCCCTCTCCCAACTTCGCTACGGGATCCTCTCCCGACCCCAATCCTTCCGTCGCTTTCTTTGGCAAGCCCCAGCCCTCACACCTTACGCCCACCCACCTCCTACCCTCCCCACCTCTGATGATCTCACACCCTCTCGCTCGACGAGGAAGAGGGAAAAAAAATCCCCGGGGAGCCCGGGTGTTCCTCTTGCGGGTCCCTCCCACATCCTCTCCATCTCCTGCGCGCACGCCCTCTCCGCTCTCCCCCCGCCAACCATGCCCCAGCCTTCCAGGCTGCGGTGAAGGCATTTGGCGGGAGATGTCGGGAAGGCGATTGGACGAGCGGCGGGAGAAAGGATGGCGGGAGGTTTCTAAGTGTTCATTCATTGCTTGGCATTCTACCGAGTCGATGTGAGTTCTGAACTTCCCCCGAAATCTGACACGCGGCTTAAGAAACTCCAATCAATGGCAAAACTATCACACAGGATCTTCCTCACCTTCCGATAAAGGTCTTCCTCGCACTCACGAAGCAATTTGTCACCTGGAGTTACGTTTTTCAGCAGAGTCAAACTTACCTTCAAATACGCGTCCATATTACAGTAAAACGACTGTTTTTTCTGAACGAGGAAGATAATGACATCGTTATTAGAAGAAAATTAATTAAACCATTTAAAATTTTCCTCAAATCACGATCATTTCTCGTATAAAACTACATATACTGAAACGGAAAACTTCATTACTCTTATCTCAGTAATGCAGTCTCTCAAGACAATGAAATACTATATTGACTATACAGGCTATCATTGAATTCTCTTTCCTTTTCCGCGATTAACTTTAGGAGTACTTTCTCCCTTGAACCATATCACTCAATATCTATTGGCCAATACCTCACTATGCCAACATATACTCTATTCCTTGAACATCACGTCATACTTCGATCACGACCCTACTAAGCTAATCAACCAAATTAACGCTTCTTCATATATTTTCTTCTCTAATATTTCCAAAATAATACCAGCTGATATCCAAAAACGCATTCTCAATATACCAATCATCATCGCCATTATCCATATTTATATAATTTGTAGTATTTTGACCGTTGCACAAAAAATAAATAGTCTAGTTGCTGCCAATAATTGTTGTCAAAATTAGCTCCTGCTCAAGGACAACGATTCTCGCCAGATTTCTCTGCTAACGCACTCTATGTCCCAACTTACGGTCGCGGTATTTAATCCAGTGCATGTCAAGGGCGTGATAAGTTAACTGGTTCACTTTGAATAGGAAAGTACTGATGGAGAAATACAATTATTCTAATAATGGAAGCATAAAAAGTAAACAAATTTAATGCACCATGAGGTTTATACAATATTATGACTGATAATTAAAGCTCTTTGACCTTAAACGCTGAGTGCTGCGCTACGTCATTGGTTCTCCCGACAAACACCCTAACTGAATGCATTAACTCCACAACTTCGTGTACGGCGTAAACATTTTGCCCGCAGTTCGTCCGAATGATCCACCCAATTAATATGACCGGAAAGTTCTCCAATTCCAGAAAGGATAGTTTTTGCGCTCTATTTCATACTCAAAGCCTTAAAATATCCCTCCCTAACCCTATCTGCTTTGTTTCGAGCTTCCGCTTGCCCTCCATTCAACAAATATCACCTCCCACCTTAACTAACGACATAAACTCGAACTAACAAGCCCTATCACCCCCCCCCGCCTCCAACACAAAGGCAAATAAATTCTTTGGTCTCAAAACCTCGAAGAACCAAGGGAGTATGCGGCACAACTTGGCACGGTAAGAAAAGCTCAATTTCCCAATGCCTAGTTGCATTCAGAAGACGAGGAACAACAGAAAAAAGCGAGAATGAAGTACAGGCAAACTAACGACTTCAGTCTCGGCTCATGCTTTTTCTTTGCAGCGATTAAGATCACATGATAGGCCTTTCGGGCCAAGATCCATTTGTCATGAGGCATTTTACTCGACACTTCGCGTCTGTACCATGAAATTTTCTCGAAAGGAGATTCGGCAGCGTGACGGGAACACGAACACCTGGAAAACATTTTCTTCAATTGGCAGATGAGTTTTCCTGACTTGGCTTAAATGAGATTGATTCGATTTGGATACATCGAGCATACATCTACATCTACATCTAAATAAGCATAAATTCAAATCGGGTCTAAACAACGTCCAGTTACTCCACTTTTTTGTCATCAGTGAATTTGAGTTCAAAACGCTACGTGAATAAGAGGTGAGATATTTACTTGGTACGTTTTCTATAAGCTAAATTCCTCGCAATATTTCCAGTCATCTTTCACAAGCAAGGTCCGATGAATTTATCGAATATTTCGCGTATACGATAAGAACTGTTCACATTTTTAAGTTGTCCATTATCATCCAGTGATCCGCAAACCTTTTCGTGCTTCGGCGGGAAATATAAGGTTTGCCACAGGACAAAACAGAGAAAACATGGGGCATCGTATGGTTTTGTCATGGCAGCGGGTAGTTCAGATGGTCAACTCATTGGTCAAGCATTGGAGTCACAGTTTTACTCAATGGTGTCATTGAGTAAATGAAACCATTTTTACAAAATGGTTTCATTTACTCATTTAAGTGCGACCGCCGCATACAGTTAAATAGGGAAACAGGTTACACCAGCTTACTTTCACCTTGTCTCAATAACGACTACAGCTCTACAGAGAGGTGTAGTCATAAGGTGGGTAAATAAGGAAAAACCTTCTTCACAATTCAGCGTAAAAATAATGCTCCGTAACATCATTAAATATGCATGAAATGGAATTTTGATCAGAAAACATCATGCTCCCTGCCAAGTACCCAAATGTGAAATAAAAAATCAGGTGAGAACGTTTCCCGAACAATAAGTTTCTTTCCTTTCATACAAGTTGAGCTGTGTTGATTTGGAAAAACTCACTTTCTCAACGTTATGTTCCCATACAATTCATTTTCACTTATCACATGAGGCGCTCTAATGGGGGCACTTGAAATCAACCGTGTTCCGTTTCACAATGAACTCATTTTAGATACTGAATACCAATAAAGGAAGCCGATACAATGAAAAAACGGCGACGGAAGAAGAAAATGACTTTGAGAACCTAATAAACAATGTGTGTCAACCACTTGAGGAAATTATAAAACAAAAATTATAAATATTTTTTGCCAGCAAAAATTAATCAAGTATCATCATTCATCATGTAAAATAGGTCACTTATCCCACACCCTCTAACTAACAGTGTCCCAAAAGAAAACCACTACCCAGACAAACAAATTAAAATATTCTCATTAAAATATTACGGCAAAACAATAAATACTCCAGACATTAACATTGAGATTGATTGAGGAATAAGATAAAGCTTATCTTATTCCTCAAGATTAATGTTTACAAGTTGAGCCCAATACCATTGAAATTAAAACTGATTGTGGTAGAAAACTCAAAAATCTCAAAAGATAAAATCCAAGGCGCTAGCGTTTAAAATAATAAAAAAATGGTCGAACAATGAAAATAGCCGCAATACACAAATCATTTCAATTAACCTCCAGATATGTATTAACTACAAGGTCTCCTCTGAACAAAGAAAATAGGAAAACAGAGATTATCTAAGGGCGTGATTGAATACCATAGCAATGCCCCAATTGAATACAGGACAGCATGCACTCCTTGATCAGACAACCTACCGTACAGCTAATATAAACATATCCAATTCCAGGAAATGCAGCTTCAGTTGGTGACAACAGTACTCACCTAGGGAGAGAAAAAGAAAGATATTTAAGACATTTCAATGAAAAATGCTTGCACAACTCATCTACGAGCTAGATTTTACGTAAAACTTGATCCTGATAATATTATCGATATTTTAAATTGAAGGATACTATCAGAAAATTTCCTTATATTAGAAATTAGATTGACGGCAGAGAAAGAGTAATAAACGAAGAAAATATTATAGCAATGTGTATACTCCAAAACCATCCGTAAATGGAGTAACGCATTGTCACTAATGAAAAGACTAACTAAACCAAAGCACCGGCATACATTTCATACGGCGACGTTACCCGACATAGTAAAAAGCATAAATCCTTCGGTACTGTCGCTGCCAAGTCCAATCATGTGCACTTCCGGTAGTGCAGGCCGCAGAAGGAACACGTGGAAACGACATGACGAAGCACAGAAATATATACATAAATATTTCATGTGAGACAAGCGGAACTAGGAGACAAAAGAAAAGCTTACATACTCGCGAAAAAAACCTCAGTGAGAACCTCTCGTAATTTAGGGGCGTGACAGGAAAAAGGGAAAGGGCAGCCGAGCTACTCTCGAACAGCAAAAGAACAAATTGCACGCCGGAATCCGTGTGTTACGTTTGGGATTGCTACAAGCTTAGTGAATCACCGACCTTAATAGCAAAGTTATGTACGGCTAAAGCCAAAAATCTGAACCCAATACTGTCTACGCACAAAGTCGTTCCCAGAAATCTTACCAATATTTCACTACGAAAGAAGAACTTTCAGCAATAAAAATCCCAACGATATTTAATAGAAAGAGACATAAATCTGTATTATTTTCAAAATAAATTCACAAGGATCCTCTCCGTCAGAGCCAGACTAAATGAATGGACCATGAAATAGTATCACAACGAATGCTCTAGAGGGCATTGTGTACGGAACGATTTTTGTGCATTACAATGGGCGAGCCGCAGAGTGAATACAAATGACTGGATAAAGTCCAAGGAAAAGAAGATGGGAGGAGTAAAATGATGGGGAGAGAGATATTCATCCTCTTTTGGCTCAACTCGTCTCACGGCATGCGGAAATTTGTACAAAAACATTAAGATAAACATGTCTTCTTCACGCTGTACTTCATCCTCGACGAGAAAGAAAGACAGAGAGAATCAGGGTAAAGCCAAACCGCGAAGCGGTGAGCATAGACAGAAGATGCACAAAAAACAAACACGTGCGCACAAAAAAGACTACGAAAACGCCTCCGGGTCAGATTCCCTTATTAACATCGGCCCCACCATTTCTCCCACCCGACCGAAACTACTCCTCCTCTCCTCTAAAACCCCTCCTCTCCTCACTTCCTCCTCCTTCTAATCCCTGCCCACAAGCCGTTGTCAACCGACCTCTACCATCACCCTTCTCCTCTGGTACAGCGGATCCTACTTCTCCATTTACTCCCACAAGCACGAATCTATCGCCTTCGAGCTGGAGAGAGGAGAGGCTGCGCGAACAATAACCATTAATATCACCTGACCAGTTTAAACTAAAAATATTCACAATTTCAATTATATTTCCGTGAGGGTATCTTTTTCCTGATGGACACATAATCAATGGAGTATTCTCTGCATTCCGATTAATCACGACCTATATGCTCATGGAAATTTGATCACTGATGCAGTCTCGTCAAATATTTTGGGTGTCTCGTGTCACTTGTTGATGAGGTCAAATATCGATAATACTCACCTCTATGATATAAATGGAACGCAAATTATAACCGCGTCGCATAAAAACCCTGATTAACTTAAAATAATCGAGTAGGGATTGAAAAAAATTCGGTGCGTTAAGTTTGGTTGATCAATACCAAAATATAGAAATTAGTCAGAATTAGTGAGCGTGCGAATAGGAGCCCAGAAACCGGGATGGGTTGGAAGGAGCCCTGAATTTCTTTTGAGATTTTTCTTAAATAATAAAAACAACATAAAATGGCGAACGTAATTTTTATCATAACTTCTTCAAATCAAATTTTTTACATGTTTATTGCAATGATCGGAGGGACCGAGTTCGATTTACTTTTAATTCGATCTGAGGGTCTAGGATGTCTTTCAAAACCTCTAGTGTCACCAACCAATGTGTTTTTTTTCAGGTGCCAGACCGAACTGGGAAACTGAGGTCGGCGAAGGGAAAGAAACATGCCCCCAATTCTAGTGTGTGAATATCACACGCCACGAGAGCCGAAAAATCGAACAGTTCGGCATTTTGAAGAGCAACTTCGGTTCTTTTGGTTTTCTCCGTTCCCATTCCGTTCTTCCGCCCCCATCTTCGTCCAAAGGCGCTCACGTGACCACCCCCACCATTCCCCGCCCATCTTTCTTCTGATCTCACGAGTAGTCCGGAAGACCACCCTGCCGTCGTGTGGATGTGAAGGAGAGAGAGAGAAAGAAAGAAAAGGCCAAACGTACGCAAACACAGGATAGGAGAAAAATCTAACAAGAAAAAATAGTGGCAACAAGTATAACACAATATAGATCAAAAGGAACATTAGAAGAACCGAGGAAAGAAAGAATGAGGGACACAATGTGAGTCCTATCATATAATAGTTGACCTGACAAAACTAAGGTATATTACCCTGAATTAAAACTATACCCTTCATCCATGAAAGGGAACGTATGAGTACACCTGTGCGTGTTTTCTGTTGGGAATCGGCATCCTTTTACCTTCCCCCACAAACCTGGCGTTCGTCATTTGAGAGATCTCTATCCCTTTCTTTCACTCCCGAGATACCTTTGAGAGGAATGTGCGGGTATTTATATAGTGAGTGACCCAAAAGGTGGGCTAAACACCCCTTTTCACGTAGACATATTTTTGAAATTAGGGAAGACACCGTGAAGCTGAAGTGAAAGAAGTAGGGTGAAGAGATGAGAAAGGGAACAGCTAATACAACACGCGGTGGTGGCACTGGAGGAAAAAGGAGAAGAGGCAGTGAGAGATGGAGGAGATGGTGGTGCCGAGCTAGGAGAAAGTAAGCGGGAGAGAAAATGGTCCGTGTGGGGAGCGCGGTCAGTGTATAATCCTCGCTTCGGAGCGGGGCGAGAACGCCGCGAGCGGAATAAGGACTCTCAAACTAATACAAATTTCCATTCTACAGCACACGTTTTCCTACAATATCAAATTAGATTAAACTATATTTTTATCAAGGGTGCTTTAGCAGATCACGCCGAAGTCAATCGTTTACAATACTTTCCGATATGACCCGTTTATCACAACGCTTGCAGCTTTCAACGACCACGTTTTTCGTATATTTTGACATTTTATGCGAATATACCCACACATCACAGGAATTAAAAATGTTTTGGTTTTTTCTCCTCGGGTAATTATTACATTAATCACTAGATGATCTTATCACTTCAACAGTATGGTCGACTGCAATGTTGGTGATTCGGCTTGTACTATTGATATAAGTTTTTATCATTATCATGAATGATATAAACAATTTCGCCATCAACAAATCTTGGACTTTAAAAAAACCTGTTTCCCGATTAAAGGAAAGGCGATGAAAGTAAATAATTCCTTAAAAATCCATCACCATTAAATTTACAAAATCATTTTCATCTTATTCATATTCATTTTATTTACCTAATTTAATTCTATTTCCCCACATTTCCACCTTATTTACCGCCAAATTTTCCAACAGGATTTTCATGCAACATCCTATGAATAAGCAGGCGTACTTAAATATTTCTCCCTGCTCTTCGTGAGCACAATGTTAAATGCTGAAATATTATTTAATGGTAAACTCTGTCGGGGTAACGACTGTTGGTATTGGAATGCTCATATTGTATCAAGCTCTAAGTGGAGCTTTCATTTCATAGATGAAAATCGATCGGTAGAACTAATAGGATAGATGAAGGAATGGAAGAAAGTTGTGAAAGTAACCAGAATTTGAGTCGGGAGTACTGCTGTATTAAAACGTAGTTGGGAAAGAAAAATTCATCAACCATAAAACGGACAGTGTACAGCAACGCGAAATCTCGCACTCTTAAAAGCTCGTGATGTTCATCACATTCCGCACATGTTACGATTCAAGCTATGGTCGCAGCGGGACTCGTCTGGACATTAGTCATCATTGGTCAAAGCACGTAATGGCATAGTTGAAAAGAATTTACTTCGTCATGTAGGTAGCAACAAAATAAGGACCGTATAACAGTAAATTGATCCCACCAAGCCACAATTCGCACTGAAAAAAATACAGAGCCCGGGATCGACTTAGAGACGCCAGCATGAGAGAAAATAGCAACAGAAATATCACACACCCTACACCATATCTGCCGTAAATGAGGTAGACAGCAGGTCAGGGATGTCGCAAAAAGGATGGAGGATGAAGCGTAGTGAGAGTGGAAGAGAGCAAAGAGATGGGTGAGATGGTTGGTGTGAAGATATTGTTACGGGACGCAGGCAAGAATGGAGGGGGAGGGATGATTGATTAATCATCGTCTTTGTTGAAGGCAAGCCAGATTGATACTACTTAGCCACTCTTACTCTTAACTGCCCCCGCGTCAAAATACGGAGCCATGATTTTCAAGGAGACTTAAAAAATTACCCTAAAGCCCCATTGACAGACTGACAGTCCTGAAAAAAATAAGTACGATACTTATTTTTTATCCGAATCTTGAACCGAACTAACAATAACAGGACAGCTTATAATACCACAGCAGTTTCCTCGTGAGACATATGCGTGGAATTTCACATGACGACTACTAAATGGTTGTTGGAAATGAAGCTTAAGCATTGGAGTCGACCGAAAATACAAAACAAGAGCGTGTGCGCTTGCGCAAAAATCGAAAGTCGTCAGGCGAGATGGATGGTGTAAATGGGCTCATCCGAAACTTGGCATATATTGAACATCTTGATTGATTTCATACTGATATCAGTCACTTGGAATAATCAATGATAGCTTGGAATAATCAAAGATAGCTAGGAATAATCAAAGATAGCTGGAAATAATCAAAGATAGCTGGGAATAGTCAAAGATAGCTACGACAGCGGCAAGATACCAGAAGACTTTGAGAAAAGTATAATGATTGCAATACCAAAGAAACCGAAAACACATAAATGCGAAGAACACAGAACATTGAGCCTGGTGACTAAAGCATCAAAAATCCTTACTCGGATAATCAGCCAAAGAATAGAAGGAAACCTCTCATAAAACCAATTCGGATTCAGGAAAAACCGAGGAGCAAGAGAGGCAGTTCCCAGCTTGAGAGTTCTGGCCCGAAAAGTGAGAAACATAAATAAGCCATTATATGAGGCATTCGTGGACTTGGAGAAGGCCTTCGACAACGTCGAATGGAACAAGTTGTTCAAGATACTAGAAGCGCTTGGATTGGACTACAACGACACAAGAATTATCCATAACCTCCACAAGAATCAGGTTATAACAATGCTAACGACATTTGAAGAAAAATAGAAGCCAAAATAAACAAAGGAGTAAGACAAGGATGCAACCTCTCGCCATCAATATTCAACGTGTACCTGGTAGAGGCAATAAAAGAAATACAATAATCAAAGGAGTCAAGGTAAATGAAGAAGAAATGAACATGCTCCGAATTGCAGATGTCATCGCAGTAGTGGCGGAAACGCGAGAGGACCTGCAAGCAACTCCAAGTGCTATGGACCAAGTACTGGGGGAATATATTATGAATTTCAACAAGAATAAAACTAAAATCATTGTGTAAGGAAGAGAGAAGCTGAATGCAGATATCACATTTCGAGGGGTGGAACTAGAGCAAGTGGAGTCCTTTATCTACCTGGGCATCAGCATGACATGGGATGGAAGAAGTTCCACCGACATCAAGCGAAAAATAGCTAAGTTAAGCTAAGAATGCATCCATGAAGAAGAGGTAATTACAATGTTCAAAGAACCTAAGGCTAGAAACAAGGAAGCAATTCGTCAAGATTTTCGTGTGGACCATGGCGCACTATGGTTCCAAGACTTGGAACATTGGAAAAGTGGACCAGCGAAGAATAGAAGCTTTTACAATTTGGTGCTGAAGGAGAATGCTGAAGATTTAATGGACAGACAAAGTAAGGAACGAGGAAGTATATACATAGAAGAGCAGTAGAGGATGGGACAATATGAAGAGCTCGACGGTAAAGACGTAATAGATGGATTGGACACACATTGAAGCACAATGGATCGATTAGAAATAAAATAGAAGGAAAAATAGAGGGGAAGATTCCACAAGCAAACAGAGAAGGTATCAGGGATTGGAGGATTAGAGGGCTGCAGTAAAACAATCCTAGGATTTACAGGGTTCGTCCGGAAAATAAGTGTACTGATTTTTTCCCGCCGCTCCAGGCGCGCCCAGCACCGCTCTGACGGGCTGCGATTGGAGGGGGGTATGTTGGCAAGCGACGCTGAAAAAGGCAGTCGGCTCTGAGCTGTGGTGTAGTGAGGAGCTCTGTTAACGCGAACCTCCACGCTCGACCCACGTCACGGAACGCGATGCCGAAGTTTCTGGAGCAGCGTTATTCCATCAAATTCGCGGTAAAGCTTGGGAAATCGTCTACCGAAACTGTCGGTATGATTAACCAGGCTTACGGGGAGTCAGCCATGTCCAGAAACATGATCTTTCGGTGGCACAAGATGTTCGTGGAGGGCAGAGAAGAGGTCGACGACGAACCACGGCCTGGACGCCCATCAACGACACTCATCGACGAAAATGTGCGAAAAGTTCGCGATGTACTGAACTCTGACCGTCGTCTTAGTGTTCGGATGATAGTAGAACAGTGTAATGTGCCAAAAACAATAGTGCACGAGATTATTAGGGAGCAATTACAGATGCGAAAAATTTGTGCAAAGTTGGTGCCGAAAGTGCTCAGTGATGATCAAAGACTCAATCGTTTGGAAATCGCGACACAACTTGCGGATCACTGCAAAAATGATCCACATTTTTTAGAGAACTGTTCTGTTCCCGAAGATAAAGAGGAGTTTGAAAGGAACGCGATACGGGACTTTGGACGCCGTCAAAGAGGCCGTGACGACATGTCTTCGAGAGGTTCCCGATGATGCCTTCGCGGGAGCGTTCCAGGAATGGGAACGCCGCTGGAGCAAGTGTATCGACTCACAAGGGTCCTATTTGGAGGAATATTAGCTTAAGATATGTAAAAGTGTAATAAATTTTTTTTCCTGAGCTCAGTACACTTATTTTCCGGACGAACCCTGTAAATAACGATGATGATGATTAGTCACTTCAGTACGCATCGTGTAAAACGTCCTCTACAACCTACTGATATCTCTTCCCCCTAACACCTCTCTTGGCAACGTGTTTGTCCCTCGGCCATTCTCGTGGGGATTTCTCCCTTCTCTTACCTTGATCAAAAAGTTCCCGGAATAACCACCGTGTGGCGCTCCCATCGTTCCGATTTGAGTTGTTTTTTTTGTTAAATTGGTACATCTGTTGTTGATATTCCCTTTAAATCTTAGTGTCATAACTTGACATTTGCAAAAGTTACGGTCGGTTTTCGGTATGTCCATCAGTGCTTCCTGCGATTTTTCCATTACTTCCTCTCGGCTGCTAAAACGCGTTCCCCGTAATGGTTTTTTAACTCGATTGAACAGAAAGAAGTCACAGGGAGCCAAATCAGGTGAATTCGGTGGCTGTTGGATGGTATTTGTTGCATTTTTCGTCAAAAAATTACGAATAATGATAGCACTGTGCGACGGTGCGTTATCATGGTGCAAAATCCACGAGTTTTCTGCCCACATTTCTGGTCTCTTTCGGCGAATTGCTTCACGCAAACGTCTCATAACGCCCAAATAATACTCTTTGTTTACTGTCTGGCCTTCTGGCAAAAATTCATGATGCACTACACCGTTGTAATCCATGAAAACCGTCAGCATTGCCTTCTTTTTTGACTGAAAACGACGTGGTTTTTTTGGTCTCGGCTCATTTGGTGAACGCCATTCACTTGCCTGATGTCTGGATTGCGTGTCGTACTCATAAACCCACGTCTCGTCTCCAGTAATGATCCTTTTGATGAATGTGGGATCGGATTCAGCCTCGCAAATCATGTCTTTTGCGACGTCAACACGGTCTCTTTTTTGCATGAAATTGAGGTCTTTTGGCACCAACTTTGCTGCTACACGACGGAAACCCAAATCATTAACCACAATGTCTTGGGCGGATCCATAGGCAATGTTCAAGTCCTCCGCTATTTCTCTGATGGTTAATTTGCGGTTATTGACCAACATTTCTTTTACTTTATCAATTTTTTCACCGACTTTCGATGTCGATGGTCTGCCACTGCGTTCATCATCTTCGATTGACTCACGACCACTTCTGAACCGCTCGTGCCACTGGTAAACGACCGTTTTTTTTAGAGAATCGTTGCCGAAACACTTTTCCAACATTTCCAACGTCCGTGCGCCACTAAATCCGTTTTTTACGCAAAATTTAATACAAGTTCGTTGTTGCAAATTTAAATCCATTTCTGCAATTGTAAAAAATCGCCAACACACACAGAGATAGATGTACTCTTGGCTACGTAACTTTTGCAAATGTCAAGTTATGACACTAAGATTTAAAGGGAATATCAACAACAGATGTACCAATTTAACAAAAAAAACAGAACTCAAATCGGAACGATGGGAGCGCCACACGGTGGTCTTTCCGGGAAATTTTTGATCAAGGTAGTATGTTCCTAAGAAACCCGTTGTCTCAAGTTGGGCCCGATTTATTTGGATCCCTTTTCCAGCGTCGGCCATTGCCTTTCCCCTCTTAACGAAAGACTTCAAGGGGGCTATAAGTTTTTATAACATCTCATCCGAAGCACTGCGGTGATCTTCGCTCAATACACGTCGGCGCTCGAAATACCACTCAAAAACATTTCCTCGGGGTCACCTAAACTACGAGTACAATCGTGTTCGGGGTACACAATATGCTAACATTTCCAACTATGTTACCTCCAGTATACTGTCCCCAGGGTGTCCACTATTCAAATATTAAGGAATTCCCCGTGTTTTCTAGGGCACTCCACGTACCTAAACAACTTCATTCGTCAGCAAGTATTGATTTCATAGCAATCATTACCAATTTATACGTCAGGAATGACAAGAAACGGTTGCTCGTCTCATTATGATGCCGGGCGCGAAACAATACATTGCTCTACAGCGACAGTATGTGTAAATACCTGAAAAATATCGAGCGCACCATCCCTATCAGAATTCCTCTTGAGATTGCGTATTACTGATAATGATTCCTCCCTTAGCTTAGAGAATGAAACGAGTCCGAAAAAAATAATGCATTGCACCACTAAATAGGGACACCTAAAAAACAACGCCAACTGTGGCGAGGGAAGTAAAATACTCAGTCGCATTAAAATTTATCATTAACACTTCAATAAGAAGCTTGGAAATCACTCACATGCACAAGAAAATAACTTCTCGGCAGCTATGCAGCGGAGGAATGAAATGAAACGTATGAACTAAAATTCATAAATATAGAGGCGTAACAGTGAAAGTGAACCAAATAAAACTGTTGGAACATGAAAATATCTCAATGAACTAAATGTTTACACACTTATTTGCACGTAAAGCATGAACCACAGCCTCAATCTGTATAACTCAAGAGCACTGTCTCCAAATGTAGGGTCACGTAGGGCAAGGGCTGTGAAGAAGAGCAAGAGATACCGATATAGGCCCGAATTATTACTGCCTCTCATACGCATTCCAAAATAACAGGCGGGGAACTACCCGGGTAAAATGAGCAAAATACAGATTTCTCTAGAAAATCCACCATATTCTCGGAATTTCCCAGAAGAGCAAAATTCCCTCCTTTTTCCAGACACTACTCGATTTTTACTTTCACAGGAAGGGGATTCAGAAGGTGACCATATGACCCACTCAACCGAATCAACTGCACCCACCTCCTGGGTAGCTTTTAATGAGCCTGATGCGGGACCACCGCGCCCCCAGGCGTGGAGCGAGATTTCGGCGGGGGAGATATGGGAAAGGGCGAGGCGGCAAGGTGGTGGGGAGCGGGTCAGAGGTCTGGCGGGGAATCGAGACGCACGATCGAAGTAAGGACCCTTGAAAACCCGACGCGGCGTGAGTGCGCGCGCGGTGAGGATGGCGACAGGAGTCTCCGAGTCTCCCCGGAAGGAGGGAATCGAGCGAAGGGGGGTCATGCGAAAGAGGGCGCACTAATCCAGCTCGGAGCGGGGGCGAGGTATGGGGCGAGGGTCGGTGCGAGCTTATTATCTCTCGATGGTAAAACCGTGCGGTGAAATAGCTGTGGATACGAAAATCCCAGGCGGTGCAGATGAGACCAGTGAGGCGGGAAACCCTAGCGGAATATCACCGGGGATCGTGTCAATTATGCTCCGCGTTTTTATTTAATCCGCTTTTAGTCGAATTCAATTCATCCGGATCACGACTCTTCATTTTACATATTGGGCTTGTTTTTATTTGCTTTTCAAAGACCGTCGGTGGCTCTTGTTACTCCTATAATCATGACCAACCTTCGAATGTCGTCAATATTTAAAGGGCAAGCACGTTCCATCAAGCTGCCCCGTGCCAGAGGCCAGTGACTAAAAAATCACAACTTTCCGTCAGGGTTGAAAAACAAAGGCATTATGATGATGATACCTTATGTACCTCCTTTATTAAACGCAACGAATCAAAACCACGGTCATGAGTGATCAAACATTTTACATGAACTTCCTGTATAAATCTATTTCCGACTGCATGGACGTATTTTCCAAGGTTAAACTGGAACCAGTTCCTATGGCGCTTTAGTTTTCAAGCGAATCCGTTTTTATAACGACATGAATGGTATTCAACGGAGATATAAAAAAATCACCAATATAGTACTAGGTTGCCCGAGCTGACCGACAAAATGCTGTCTAAACGAAATACATGATTTTTTACTAAAACGGAAGAGTACACAAATAAATACCCCAACCCAATTGAAGTTTGGCTATCCAATTATGTATAAACAGTTAAAATAGTATGACGTAGTAGATAGACTATTAATAGAACGACTTGAATAATTCCGATTAGTTTACTATTTTAGTACGTTTAACAGAGATGCTGCATCGGGGAGAAATTAACATTTTTTTCCTGGCCAAAAAGAGAAAAGTCGGTGTACGCATATTTCCCACTATGCAAATTTTACCTCAGATCAGGCATAGAACATGAATCTAAAGTTAGCTTATTAACAGAGCAGTGCTTCTACCAATTTCTCTTTAGCAATTCCTAAAAGCATTGCCTTGTCTTTCCTTCTTTATCGAATATGTTCCTGTTTTGGGCAGTTAGCAACTTCGTTAACGTAATACAGTAGCATTCTATGAGAGACGACGATAATAATAATAATAATATAAATGTCATCGTATAGAACTAAAAAAAAGGGTGAAATGACTACAAAACGTTTCTGGAATATTTCACGATATTTACTGTTATAATTTTTCATACTTTTCCCTTCGGGTTCCTCCCGCCAATCTTTCAAATCCAAGTTCACATTTACCGCGAAAAATGGCACCAAGAGTATCAAATATCGAAGAGTATCAAAGGCTTACGTGATGGGCAAATGTGGTGTACAGATTAATTAATTCTTGATTAAAGGGTGAATTGGTCCTCTTAGGGTACCTCTATCGACCCTTGGACAGACTGACTCATATGAATGCTCTGGTACTCATCAGCGCGGGAAAGCAAGCGAGTGGACCGGGCTTGGGAAGGAAAGATGGGGTAGGGAGAAGGGTGAAGGTGAGAAGGTGGGCAAAAGCGATTCGGGCGCCTTGGGACGGAAGCCGTAGGACGGCGGCATCCGGCGCTGAGCCAACTCTCAGCGGCGAATCGGAAGGGAGAGAAAGGGGAATGAGAGCTCCGTTCGCCCCCATCTCCTGCCGCTGCCGACGCACTGCGCGACTTCTCCGCTTCTCACCACTGGAGGGGTGAGAAGCGGAGAAGGGGGAAGGGGACGAGAAAGAAACCTTGGCGGCCATTTCCTCGTGCAAACAGAAGACTGCGAAGGAGGATCTCGCGCGGAGCGAGCGAGGGCTGTTGACCCACGAGCATTTGGCAAATAATTTCGGGACCATGCATGGTCGAAAAAATTCGGAGAGGAGTCGATTCATGCCTCATGGCGACAGAAGGAGAGATACTGAAGCCAGATAAGTGACAATGAGCCTCCGAGGGGAATGAATCTTGACGAGAAACTTCTTTTCTTTTAGAAACACCTGAGGCCCAAATGGAGACGTCAATCGTTTATCAGGAGACTTAAAATGTGGAACTCCTCGATTACAATATAATCGGATTAAACCGGAAGAAAAATTCAAGTTAAAACTCCGACATCCAACGGGGTTAACGGGCGGACCCCGGAAGTATGTAAACTTACCTGTGGGAAATTTGGTATCACAATATGAAAAATAGCAAAGAGAAAATACCATTGATTATAGCAAATCCAAGTCATTGACGATGAAAGGTACCGATTCCTTTTCTCTATGTTCTGTGATTTAGATGGTGCGAAATATTATCAATATACGAGTACACTACAACAACGTTTTCGAGATGGAAATAACAAGAACTACTATCAATCATGGCAATTCATGCCAATCGCAAAAATATATAAATATCACTAAACTGTTTGATTTACACATTTATTCCTATTTCGTAATAACATCAGAGCGTTAATCTTTTCTCACTGTACCATACGTCAGTTCCCAAGCTCACAATTATTGCAAGGCAGTCTACCGTTTAAGGTGTGTTTTAAACGGTCACAGGCCGAACACAGAAACATTTCTACGCCTCGCCAATCAAGATTCCGGTGAGGCTCGAGGCCGAGGAAGGTTTTGAAAGCATCGGTAGGTTTTCTGGATGGACATAAGCCTAAACAACAGCACAACGATACACTTCCTTGCCTCTCCAAACAAAACTCGATATAACACCCTACACTAGCTCTTCCTCAATTCCGCATTCTTTCTACATCCGTTCATTCCAACAAGCCTATTTCTTTTCCTCAATTACCCTGCATGGAAACGTTCTGCCCTCCACCACAGTCTTCAACATCCCGTCGTCAATCACAAAGTTTTGCAGCCACCTCTCCTGCCTCCTTTGGATTTCACCGAACAACCCAATCCCACTGCGCCTAGCACTTCTTCGTTTGCTTACCTTTCCATCTATTTTATCTTTTCCATTCTTCCCCACGCCTACATCTCAAAAGCCTCCAATTTACGCCCATCATCTTGCTTCAACGAGCAAGCTTTCGTGCTATACAAAAACACGCTCCAAATCCAACTTTCCACTAATTTTTCCGAACATTCTTACTCAACGTTTCTGTCACCAACTCCCTCCAACTTACGAAAAATTCTTTGCCATTAAATTCTTCCTCTGATGTCCTTAATACTTTGATCATCTTGGTCTAAACGCTTCCGAAATAGGCGAACTAACCATCGGTTTAAAACTCAAGTCTGTTGTTTCCTATGCTTTTACATAACTTCCTTTTGGTAAAATATTTTTTTCGCTCACAGATGAAACAAGTTGCACTGCTCATGAAGAAATGAAGAGTAGCACCGTGATAGTAAACTTTTTCCCCAACTTTTAAACCGCCAATTTATAGCAAACAACGCAAAAAATGCCATGGCCAGGAAGACAGTAAAAACATCTCGAGGTACTAAACGTCACTCCGGGAGCTGAGAAATATTCCAAAGCACGCCCAGGCCATGGCCAAATTTTACCTCTCCATGATCCCCACACTATTCCGAGGGGGTCACCCGGGGACCAGATATGCGACAAACAATACGAGAAGGAGCTGAGTAAATATTATTTCCTTCAGAATCTCTCGAGTCTCAAATCTTTCACATTGATTTCCCGCTTTGCATTTTACCTTATCTTTCCAGCTGTGCCTGGGGCATTAGCCCCATTTGTCAAACTTTGCCCCCTTCAATATGAAACGTGCAATCCATGAGAGAGGGGGGGAGGCGATAGAGTCGACTTATCAGGCATCTATCTTCACGAAGAAAAATGCTCCGCAAGTCTCAAAAAAATTGTTTCAGCGGAATTTACGCCCGAATTTCAAACGAAACTTAACACGTTAATAACGTAAGCAATAGCACAAAGCGCACGAAAGAAACTGGTCTCTGCCCCCCTATTCAAAGGAATTAAATTTAATCTGATTAATACGTTTTAATTGAAAAGGCTTCTCTGCACATGAAATTCTGCGAATATTCAGCAAGATTTAAAAACTTTTCAAATGACCAGGTCTTATGTATGTGTGTCGTCAAAAGGAAGAAATAAAAACGCGACAAAAAACCTAAAATAATACGAAAACTTAACTAAGGACTACGAAACCAGAGCCGAAATTGTATTAGTGTGTTTATCAAAGGATTTGGAGGTGGGGAAAGAGCCATTCTGCCACGCAGGGTTAAGGGTGCACATGCACTATCGTGAATGGTCAAGGATTCCCAAGACCATCTCATTTCGGAAAGCCTTACATGATGACCCAATCCACGCATCTAATTTTTGTCGAACTAATCAGTGCAACAGAGATAGCTGAAACGTCATCAACTTGCTTAAGGACAGTGGGTCGTGCGAGAGACTGCACGGGGGCCGTTCCAATATGTCCTCGCGATATGAATGCTCGAATAAACATTCAGAAAATGACAAGGGGGAACAGCGACAAAAGGAATAGGATCGCCGAATGTGATTTTTTTCTCCGTCCGAACGCTTGGCGTTGACAAATCTCTTTCCCACCAAATATAAATCCACACCAAAGAAAATGTCGTTTTAGAGAGCAAGCTATCCGTATTTCGTTACCTTTCGGATGAAAAAACTGCCAACCAGTAAGGTGTTGGTGTGACCAAAAAAGTATATGCGAGGCGCTTTCCACGCGGCTCGTATTAGGTTGCCGCACATTTATCATGTTATGGCAACTTCAGTTTGACGAGCAATGGCCTAAGGAACTTTTCAAATATCAGCAACACTCCGTAGAGAAGGGAAGAGCTTCCAACTCAATGGAAAACCTGAAGTTGACGCGGCGCAAAATCATATTTCTAGCGGATATAGATATCTTAACATATGAAACACACTAACATTCTACGGGTGGACAAATATCCACAGATATCATATTTATCCACAACGTTATCACAGGATAATGCTCCACTGCACACTACATATTATAGGACACTGACGGGAAAATTAGTAATAGTCTTGTATTTAAAAAATTCTGCTCTTGAAAAAATGTTTCGACTTCCAAGCTGAAGGTTTCAAATCAGAATCAAACCAGTTAAAACAGGGTAATGTCGTAAATAAGCTTTAATAAAGTTATTTATCGCCACGAATTTACTTCGACAATTAGTTCCCCGTTCAATTAATCAGGTCTCACAAGTGGTGGGTCCCTGAGGGACAAAAAGCTTTTCTACTCCCCAAGCAGTTGAGCCCGGCCATTGCTAGTGAAACGGATAGAAACAAAGTTTACGGTAAGAAAGGAGTGAGAAACGGGGAAGGAAAATCACCGTAGATTTAAAACCACTCGGTACACATGTAATGAATGGTAGTGTATCTACGCATTGAAACTCGATGCACAAAATATTTGCTAACAATGTGAGTTCACGAAGTTTGTCGGTGGATGTTGAGGTGAATGATGGCCATAAACTATTCTGCGTTGCATTTCGACGGATTTCCCCCCTTCTTTTGGTAAATTTACAGTTTCAAATCTCATGCACACACAAAAATGCTAGTGGCGACCAAAACACAACCGAAGAGGCAAAAAGGCAAGTCAGAAACAACCTGCCACAAAAAGTCTACTGCAACTTATATAAATTTCACGATTATACATTGTCTTGAATCCCAGGCTAATCATTATTTGACTTTGGTCTGTTTTTAGATTACGTCGCAACATGAGAATGGTCAGTGAAATTCACATTAGTGACTTCCACGATCATTTTTAACTTTTTTGTCCCAAGTTCGTGTGATGAAGTTAAGATATAGCACTTTTCCATAAAATAATTTCAAAATATTTTTTAAAAATATTTCAGGATAATTCTTCGGAAAAGTGCTCTACTCTTACTTGATTGTAGTTTTCTTCTACTATATCAACCCTGAACTTGATCATCCAAGTTCCTGTAATATACCGTTACCCAATCCCACCCAACTATGGCACCTTCGTCCACAACGTTTGCCTTCGGTCCCCTTCTCACTTTGTCACGTGTTGGAGGTCAGTGGAGGATCGCGTGGTGGGATGGTGGGAAAGGGGAAATGAGGGAGTAGAGGAGGTACAGGGAATCCACTCATCCGCCGTCCGTCCGAAATGCCTGTCGCGGACGCCGCCGACGTTACCGCACCCATACGCCTTATTTCGGGGCCGTGGAGGACGGGATGGTGAACGCCAAAGCCTTCCCTTCACGCCCCACGAAACCCGATTAAACCGCATCGAAGCAGCCTTAATTGGCACTCCCACGGGTACCATAGCCATCGCACCCACCTACTCTTCCGTCCCCGCACCCGTTAAGCTCCCTCCCGACCATTCGCCACCCCTTCCCTTGAACCCTTAACGCCGCGTTGAGTCCACGAAGAGGGTAGACGACTTCAAAAAGAGTCGATTCCGGAAAGTATGCGGGCTGTGAATAAGGAATTACGAAGGGTACTCTGAAACGTAAAAATCACCACCTTGAGCCATGTGCATAATACGTAACGAGTTCCAGTGGAGCTGCTTAACCCTCCCTCCATGTAACGCGTCGTTATAGTAGCCATAACCGACTACTTTGTTACGTAAGACTCCTATTTCCGCACAACGACGTTCTATACGAAGAACTGTACTAGTGGTTTTGTTGGGTTTAAGTGTTTTCTCAGGAAAAGTATCTAGCCATAGAGTCGAATTAATTCGACGGCGGCGGTCGGTCTGAGGTGGCAAGGTTTCCGAGTGCCTACAACGACGGCTTCGAGGACGAAGAAAGCCTCTTTCGACGCCCTACGAATTTGGGCACCGGTTGCTTGCTGAGCGTTGCGGGTTACCCCTTACCCCTCACCCGCAGTGCCCTCGGCTACCATGGGCCAGGCACCGCCGCTAACAACGTCCAACATGAGCGCGCGCGAGGAAAATTTCGGGGAGAGTGTGGGAGGGCTTTCTTCCCGTCCTCGGCCGCACACCGAGCTTCCCACCACTTTCTCCTCTTCCTCTTACAAATCGGAAGCCCTGGGTGAAACCACGGGAGCTCAATAATGCGGCCAGGCATTCCTGCGCGTGTCGAAGGAGGGTGGCGACTGGGACGGGGTAAAAAAGGTGGCGGGGATTAATCGACGTCCGACGAGCATATCACCCTCTTCCCCGACAAACCCTCGGGAAATATTCACCGACATCAGCAACCCCCGGAAACGAGTCAAGATGTGGGATGCTATGGAAAAATTGCGTATCTCTGGGAGAGAATGGTAAACTTTTCTCCGGTACTCAAGTCAAGAACGTCAATAGGATGAAATTAGGCCGAACTATGAAATTAGGCGAGGAATTTAAACTTGCGTAAAATAATTAGAATTCACAACTAAGAAATGTATAGTTTGGCCACACGGCGTAAATAATCTTCATATTTAAATTATATAATAATCTTAAATTCATAATTAGACCGGTCAATAGAAAGTTAACCTTAGACGTACTACATTTCTTTACGATTTTTGCTACGATTTATGGATAACGCGTTTAGGGCCCTAATAAGAGAATCTCTTCATATTTGAAAGCCGATAACCAAAATCGATCTATCGCCAACATTGCAACACACTGCGTATACTCATTAAGACGCAATATTAGTAACAACTTCAAAATAACGGCCAATAAAAAATTACACACAAAATCTTTTTATTTCTCCTCGATTAGTAAAATAAATGAATAAACAAGAAACAGGAGCATCTAAATATATGGATCTCTTTTAACTTTTTATAGTCCAATAACTCACAAGTACTTAAAACACTGAAGCTAAAATACGCATGCTCGTAATGCTTTGTTGATTAATGAAATACAACAATTAAGTATATT
Organism: Hetaerina americana; assembly: GCF_022747635.1. Lineage (NCBI taxonomy): Eukaryota > Metazoa > Arthropoda > Insecta > Odonata > Calopterygidae > Hetaerina > Hetaerina americana. The sequence goes on along the minus strand of NW_027286808.1, from coordinate 7,945,801 downwards.
TTCATTATTTTCAACACACGATACATTATTCAGAAGTAAATAATACTTAACGTTTATTATTTATAGATCCAATTATAAATGTATGGGCAGTAAAAAAAATTATTCTAAAAATATAAGTTTGAGAGCAAAATAATGCCAATAAATCGTATAATTTCCATTTTCAAAGATAAGGTAAATAGCAAGGTAACTATTTGCAAAGGGTTATATATAGTCAGTACACTCGTAATCAAGGGCGTTCATATCAAAGCGTTCATATCACTCGAAATAATTTGCCTTAAAACACTGTTCACTTCGCTTCTGCAGAAAGAAGTGACAGATGACAAATTCTTCCAATACTTAATTTTCAAGAAAGCCCCCTTGAAAAGTGAATGCACCATGACGACTACTGATCCCAGCGCTATTTTTCAGGACGGCGTCCTTATCTTGGAGAAATTATATTCTGTACTCAAACGCGATATCAACGGCAAGGATGACTACACGCGCAGTCGATTTCTTTTGCAAAAGGAACGCGGGAGAGTGGACCAGACGTCGGCGATGAAAGATCGCCACGGTTGAATCACGGCCACTGGAGCGTCAATGCAGCCTTCCCGAGGAAACCATTCCCCCCACAAATTAACCCCCAGGGGGAGGATGGAAGGGAGACGCGGGGAGCGCTGACTCGTGGCTTCGAGCTGACGAGAGCGTGGAAAGCGTGTTTCACGAATGGATACCACGCAGAGAGATGGAGAACGGGGAGGGGGGGATGGAGAGAAATACGTCGAATGTGCCTGTGGTCGGTGAGGGTTGGAAAAGAGCGGGGCTGGTGGGGAAGGGCTAGGACGATGGAGGGGGTACAAGGGGGCGAATAGGAGGTGGGCGCAAGCTGGAGAGGAGGGGACTGCCCCAGTGACCTAATACTACCCCCACGAGTGGTCCGGAGCGACTATTAAGGGGTTTGGGAGTGCGCACCAACGCTCACCGCGAGAGGGGTGGACGGATCCCCTGGACCAGCCACGCTTCAAAGCTAATTGGTCGGATAAATGGACGGTATTGACGCCGCGGCAATAAAGGGGTGGGGTCGGCGAAGAACTCTCCGAAGGGTGCTGTCCATTGACAGCGCCCTTTCCACAGACGGGGACTTTCCCATCGGCTCCAAATAATTACTCCCCTTCAACGTTTAGAAGTTTATTTATATCGATGCACATGGCCTGTCATCGGGAGGATGCTCCGAAAGTGAATTGCGCGCGACGAGCACAATCAATCAAAGATAAGTTCATGCACTCCGTAAACGTATTTATTTTCAATAAATTCTTCTCACGAGCAATAAATCTTAAAGGAATTGGATAGCGCACACATTCCGCATTCATTTGTGATAGTGAGACCCAAAAATATCAAACGGTGAGGCATATTATAAAGAGTGCTGCCACATATTTGATACACCATATTATTTTTTTAGTAAATAAAAGCCTTATTAATAGTGCCAAGATGACAAAAACCTTCCCAGGAGCGGACGCAGAGAGACACCATAACTTGCGTCAAATGTAAGAACAATGTTCATGCGACAGCAAATGAGAAAATAGCATATTGAAAAGCTGAGGAATGAATGTTCTCGGAAAGAGTGGGCTAAAATATCAAAAATAAACCTGAAAATTTAAGGCAAACTAGAGATACTATATTAGAGGAATGGGATGCGATTCGAAATGAAATGCTTCAGGCTTTAGGGGAAAAATTTGGAGGAATGAAAAAGAAAATGAATAGAGAGAGTGAATTACAGAGACTATATTAGATAAAATGGAAGAAAATGAAAAAATGATTCTTCCGAAGATGAAAGAAGAATAAACAGGAAACTTAATATGAATTAAAGAAGTTGACTGATCAGAAGATAGAAGAACAATAAAAACAACACAAAATTTTAGTACAGAACTGCTAGGACCCTAGAAATGAGAGAATCAAGGAAAATAACCGAAAATGAAATGTTTAAGAAAGATGGAAAAATGACGGCGTGCACGAAAGAGAACATGAAAATATGGATGACGTACGTAGAGGAATTATATGATCATGCAAAGCTGATACTGGAAAATGAATGTAAATGTGGTGAAAAGGATAGAGGAGCAAAGACATTACGATGTTAAATGGAAAAGGCGATTCAAGATCCCATAGAAAAGAAAGCATAGGGTTGTGATAAGGTACCGACTAATGGTTTGAAATCATTAGAATCTAGTTCAACATCTAGATTCAAAACCATTCAGAAGACTAATAAAATAACTGCACACACAGAAAGCGGATGTAGAATAGTACATAATGAGACAAATGAGATAGGTATTGGTAGAGGTGCCACATGTGGATGCTGCCTGCCACCTAGTCTCTAAAATATTCATACGGAAGAGCTTACTAATAAGACCTTAGAAGAGAATAAAAAGCAAGTTGTGTTGTGGTGGGAGGAGAAAGAATAAAGACCGTGAAATATGAGATGATCTAACATTGGTAGTAATTTTTTACGGGAGGCCACCGACAGCTAAGGTAATTTGCGTCATTAGGAATGCATGGGAAAGGAAGAGTGGAGAGCGACCCGGCGTCGGCATTAGCCTTCTCTTTACGAAAGGCGCCAAGGGGTGCGCAATTTAACGTCCCATCCGACGGACGGTGTACTCAATCAAAGTGCTCTCCACAAAGCACATAAAGTAGGGATCGGGATACCACTGCAAAATATGAATCTCCAGGATTTGAACTTACCCTCTCGGTGGGAAGTCTGTAAGTTAGCCACCCCCATCTAACAGTACTGGCGGGATAAGGCGAGAAGCTACAGTATAAGATGGAGATTATTTTAGGAGCATGGAAAGTTCGGAATGAAGCGATCATTAACATACCCGTAGAAATAAAAGCCGTTGAGCAAGTGTAATCATTTTAGAATTTGGGAAGATTGGCAATTCGAATGGAAGCAGTACCGAGGAAATAAAAGTGCATATTTGTGGGCAAGACAGCTTCCCAAAAGGTAACAGGACTTTTGAAAGCGTGTAAAATGCCAATTGTATTGGGAAAAAGATTTGCTGAATGCTTTATTTGGAACTCGGAATATTACATCATCGAAACATGAATGGTTTAGAAGAATTATGAAAAGTACTTGAAAGTCAAGAAATATGGTTGTGAAAAGAATGCTTAAGGTAAAACGGATTGATACACTGAGAAATGAGAAAGCAATACGTGTATAAAGAATAAGAGAAGAAGTTTGTTTCGGATAATAACAGAGATGCCATGATGATTACGGATTGACCTCATTGAAAATTCATTAAGACAATGAAAATCAGTTAAGACACTCGAGTACAACTGCTTACTCTTATGGTAACAAAAATTGCCACCACTGCAATCATCACAAAATTTGACTCGATTTGAGAGAAAATTAAATTATTTTAGGTGCTTTTCAGTTTAGTTTCTTGCCAGGCACGTCCAATGCTGTGCCTTGGAAATCCGGATCGCCGCCTTAATATGGTGCTTCCTTCCGCGCAGAACCGATACAAAAGTTCACGCAGGTGCTGCATTTCAACCATTTTAACTTCCCTCAATCACCAAATATGCAAATACGTCGTAAACAGGGCGATACAATTTGTAACACCCAAGTATTTAATATCTCATCTCAAAATCAGCCGGGAAAGAACCTGGAAATGTGTTTGGAAAAATAAGCGACATATTTTAATCGATGTGTTCGAATTAAATTGATCATTATTAATAACCGTTAATCATTTTAAAAAAATAATAGAATATTTTATGACTAAAAGATAAAAATAGCGAATTGGAATTTTGAATTTTGGGATGACATGTGTGAGAGATTAAACAAGGAGGAAAAAACCGAGGAGGACTGATAATGCAGCCTTATCCTCAACTCTTGACAGATAAGTGGGCATTCAAGAAGACACTCAACTTAATCATGAAAAGGTTGCCATAGAGAAAACACGACTTGATTTACACCTTCGTGAAAGATTTGGGCAAACAAAAGTGAGATTATATAAGTCCCATGGACAACATAGGAAACCACTAACAGAGCAAATAGAGCTTACGCCGGCTACAAACAATGTGGAAAGGCGACGCAAATGGAAAAACTTAGCGATCGATGGCTAATAGTAGATATCGAGGTGTACTACGGTGAGTACGATGAATTAGAATGTCAGTGCTACGCTGACTCGAGCAGCGATGCTTGACGCAGTTATGACAAATAGCCAAATAGGCGACAAAATAATATGGAATTTGAACTCCTGTTTTTTCACATAAAAATAAATATGAAATATTTCAATATAAAAACTTACTATGCTTGTTATACAGCCAATTATAAGTTAAAGAGTATTCATTTATCTCCACTTCCAAATAAACTGCTCCCATTACAGGTAATGACAACCCTGAAACAAAACAAGCTAAGGAAACTTAATCTCACCTAATTATTATTATTTTTGTCATCATTAGCAAATGCTGATACATCTTTTTTGAGTTTCAATAAATCCGAAACGAAACGATTTTAGTATAACCTGCAGGGAACAAGTACGGGAAACAACGAAAGACGCACGATCTGCCGATATATCCAAGCTGACCAACAATCAAACGCTATATGAGAAACAATGCAGCTGGAGAATCCTTCGGTCATCGGAGGGAAAATATGACACCGGGAAGAACACAAAAACGAACATGGAAGAGGGGTGAACAGAGACGGGGATGGAGAAAACATCAAATTCCGGAAGAAGTTGAGGGATCGTTAATTCCCCAGAAAACAAGCCACCAGGGTCAACAGGAAAGAGGGATCGTATTTTATGGCCGGTAGATGGGAAATTCCTGGGATAGTTTTTGTCCTAGAATGGGAAGCTTGGCGGCAGCGGTTTATCCACGTCAATTATCCCACTTTCCAGTCTTAATCCCATTTCCTTCGCCAGCAGCCGCGGCAAGGAGAGGGAGTCCATACTCTGCTTCGCACCTTGGTTACCAATACGGTCTGTAAACTACTGTGAACACTAAGCACGGTAGGTTTGATATGAGGACAGTGGAACTATGACAAATGGAAAGAAACCCAATAGGTTGAGATCGGACAATTTGGTACGAGGGGTTGCCAAGAAAAAATATAATTCATTCTCCAGGGTGCATTGAGTACAAATGCTACGTAAACATAATTATGACATTATTCTTCATTAAATTATTAGTGATTCTTTTTTTGGATATGAGATATAAGATAGTTATATATTCGTAGTCACAAGGCAAGGTTTTTGATAATTTGGGACTGATAGCAACGTGGGTTCGCAACGTAGCGAAAGTGAGTTTTTAATATTCTCGTATGACAAGGGTTATGCCGAAAGACCACTGAAGAGTTCACTGCTATGTTTCTACATTTACTTTAATTTAGATGCATACGGCCGAAGGAACGTATTACCTTTCCACAGGTCCAAAGTACTCCGTAAATGCAACAAGTTATCTGATTATAATCAGAAAAAATTTATTTCAATTTAATTATTACAAAATATAGCTTGATTCAGGACGCGGTATTCCAGTGGTTGAGCGCATAACTATTGGCCTGTGGGCCCGGATTCGATTACCGGAGAAGCCTCTGGGAACCCAAAGCTTCACCCAAGCTGTGTCAGTTTTCAGGTATTAGATCTTATTGGGAAATCTAAAGCGGCACAGGGAAAGGAACTGGCCCCCTTACCCTTACCTGCGAATTGCAAACTCCATTGGGCTTAGCATTAAGTGAGCTCCACCTCGCCTATCCCACCAACCTTCCGGTTTATAACTGAGCTTTTGATAGTTCGTTTGTCCGATTAAAGATTATTCACAAATACTTCAACAATTATCACTGTCTTTGATTAAATCAAATGATCAACTGACAAGCCTCAATTTTCTTGGGCTGCCACTTTCGGGGCCCTCCTAGGATAGTGTTCTGAATAACAACAATCAAAATCAACTTTAAAAATTTGCCAATATAATGAGTAAAATTGATATCAAGTACACCTATATTTTTTACTTTTTATATTTTTATCTGGTGGGTCTCGGTAATCCAGGGGTAGAGCGTTAGACTACCGACCGGAGGTCGATTCTTGGGCAAGGACTCTCTGGGCACCTGCAGCTCCACCCAAGCTATGTGATTTTTCGGGAACCAGATCTTCCTGGGAAACCATAACTGGCACAGGGAAACGAACTGGCCCCTACCCTGATGTGTGTATTTCACAAGCCGTCGGGCTCAGTACCGTGTTCATGGTTTTATATTTATCTGGTAAATTGCGAGGTTATTCAGAAATATGTTAACTATAACAAGATACTCATAACTGGCGTTAAATATTATTAATAATTTGAGGTGATTAGATTTTTTAATTTGGCAATATCTACTGCTATTGAATTAAAAATTAATACTTCCACCAATGAATTTCAAAAGAATCAAATGTTTATTATTAATTCGCTCCTTAAATGTCATTAACGTCCGCATACTTCTTTTCACTGAAGACGCAGGGAAGCCCCGTTTTCCCAAAAGAAATTTCTTCTGAGTTGATATAGGTATCTTCCATACTACGCTTATTATTTTACTGAACTCCGTAAATATCAAGCAGTAGACAAACAACATTTCGCTAGCGGAGAATCCTCGATAGGTAATCGATTAATTGTTCAGTTCAATTTCTCAAACCAAGAATGACTTTGGAGTCACCAGCTAAACTCTTCAAAGTAAGCGATAATGTTGAACTTTAACTTTGGGTAAAATTCAAAAACCTGACAGAAATAAAACCTTTTCAGACGTGCACATCCAGATTCAATGGCTGAAACCTCAATGCGGATAGTAAAAGACTAGGATTCCCCGGCAATACTGAAAATGAAAAACGTACTATTTCTATGTTCGATCGAAGAAGTCACAGGGAAATGAAACAAGGATGATTTGAAGCTAGCGGCAGTACAAGTAGTAAAACCAGTGTCTTCAATGGTAATAACTTTCAAAGGAAATTAAAACTTATACAACACAATCGGTAAAGAATGGATCGAGGGAGACGGCGAGTTTAGCAGAAATAGAGATGAAGAAGTGACAATCAAAAATACTCGATTAATGCAATTACTGTTATCAAACTAAATTCCGTTGGTCACTATAACTGCGCTTTCATTATTTTCTCTCAATGCCGAGAGCAAATAAATATACAAGTGGGATGAGATTAGAACGTAAATTGGGAGAACTACTGTTTAATAAAACAAGGAAAAAAAATCGAAGAGGATAATAAGGATAAATTCATCAGCGTTTACTGCTTCATTGATGAAAAGTAGGTATATAATTCAGGATAAGACTTAGGAAAGAGGATAAAATGAAGACTTAAGGTGAGAAAATTTTGGAAAAGAAATGCGGATTTGCCCTATCTTCAACGGACGCCCAGTCTGCACTGCTCCATCAGAAGTACGAGACAGAGCCCTTAGGCTTCAGTACGGCAACATTGAGGAGTAGAAACGAGAGTTTCCTCGAAAAATCAACACAACGCAAGTATCGAGTTCGGACCCTCGGGGTAAGAGGTCGCAACACTGGTCAACGAGTCAATCCGATTACCGAGGCCGAAGTGAACGAATGACTGGAGGCTGCGTGAGAACTAACTTACCTGGATGAAGCGAAAATAAAACGAAAAGTAGGTCGACGAGGTAATAGCAGTAAAGAGTGCGCGGAAAGGCAACAGAGGAGGATTGATCAGCAGGATGAGGTAGAAATAAGAGTAAGCGTGGCAGGCGAGAAAGGGAAAGAGGAAGAGCAACGACCCAGTAGCCACTGAGGAGACAGGGGTGAAAAGCTGGAAGAGGAGCGCGGGGTACGGGGCCTAAGAAGGGACGTCCCTTTCCGACCCATGTGCGAGCTTACAAGACCCTTTACGTCTTTATTTCCCAAAAACGACTACTTCGGTAAGCTTGGGATCTCTTCGAAAAGCCACGGTCCACCTATTCCTTATTTAATGCACGGAAATAAAGTGTTTTCCACTAGCAGAAATAGCACTTTGCTGACCCGCACGGGCAAAGATATCCTAACCATTCATAATTATATTACAAGGATATTTGTCTACTTTTCAATTAATTTTCGGAGAGGAAAAGGATGGATTAATATGGATTAATTGAGAGTTTGCTGCCACACGAATTCACTTTTATGTATTCATATGAATTATCGAGTTGGCCTCAGCCTCAAGGGCAATGCCGGCCAATATGTTTCATCTACGTCAATAAATTAACACAACACACACACACTATAAATGACAGAATCTCACCAGCCGATTGTACCATTAATGTTATTCGTAGAACACGATAAATACTGCCGGAACAGAAATGTACTCAATTTGCTGATGGATCAGATCCGGAAAGTCCCCGTTTCATTAAAAAAGTAAAACAAAAGTGATAACAACATACGAAAATCAAACTTCAGTTCCCATTTATCGTATCATGGGTTAAATTGAAGAAGGGACCATTAGGTCTCAATTTCGCCCAAATAAAGACCTCTCTACTCTAAGAAATCTATCTAACCTATCTATCTATGCCAACCCTTACATATAACGTTTCAACAGTAATAACAGTAATGCATACCAACGACCAAATCATACCTTGAAACCAAATTCACTTTTGTCAAATTAAAACTTGAGAATGTTCATCTGGTATCCGTACGAAAATATTTTTATGTGAACATTTTCAATCAAAATTATTCCGATCAAAGACTATCGAGTCCAAAGAATGGCTCAGAGACAGGCACCGAGGGGCGGAGAGGGAGCTTGAAACGCTAATGAGGGCTCCGGAGATTGGAGAGTACAAAAAAACAAGAATGAAGGAATTAGCCACCGGTTTTACGGCCAGCACGGAATGTAATCTTGCGATTAGGTCTACCCCACCAGTCAACATTCGAAAAAAAGACACTCATCATCAGCAATGATTAAATGAGAGGAGGTTCACAAACAATTCTTAAGGTACTCGATAATCTGCAAAACGTTTTCGCATAACTTTACTGCACGTTCTAGTACACTAAAGCTGACGAGAAAATGACGTGAACATTGAATACTGCTTAATTTATAATGCCACCACCAACATTATTTGCTAAATATAAGTTGCATAATTCAAATGAATGGAGTCCAACATAAAAGTAGAGTAACGCACTTTTTTCAAGAACTTTAGTCTTCAGCCCGAAGTGCCTTTAAGCGTCCCACGGCCATTGAAAAATCCTCTACCCAAACCATTAACGAAAACTGGCAGGACCAATGATCGTAAACTCAACTCAATCTAACGCTCAGGCGATGGATCCTACGCGAACTCTCATAATTGCTCCCTCCGAGAAATCGAACATTCTACAGGCTAAAAAACAATCCCGTCCTTCTTCAGGAGCAAATCCAAATGAAAAAAATTAACGAAAGGCAAGGGAGCACGAACGTAAAACATTTAATTTTGGAGGATAGAAGGAAGGAAAAAAAGGGGGAGTCGAGGAAGGAACGACTCGAACACCTCCGATGACGACGATGATAATAATAATGCATCCCGGAAAGCCTGCCGAGTATGCACGTACTCGAGGGGAGGGGGGTGTTGGGGGAGGACGAACGGATGGGTTGAGAGGGGACAGGGGGAGACTGGGAAGAACGAACAGAGGCCAAGGTATTGTACAGTATTGAGTGAGCGAGTGGAAGAGAGAGAGAGAATGGGGCGGGGGAGATGGGAAGAAATGAGAGAAGGATGGAAGAGAGAGAGAGAGAGAGAGAGAGAGCGAGAGCGAGAGTTATGTGGAGAAGCCAGGAGGGTTTGGTGGGGATTGAGGGGCGGAGGGGTCGTAGAACGTGAAAGGAGAGCGGAGGCGGTGGAGAGAGGGGTCAGGTGGGCCAAGGGAATCGATACGGACAGCGACAAGGGTGGAGGAGGGAGGGGAGAGAAGGAAGGGATTGGTGGAAGAGGCTGGAGTAGAGAGGGGAGCCAGTCAACGCCTCCTACCCCTTTTCCTCCACATTCCATTTTCTCCCGCTTCCTCCTTCCCGCCTTCCACTCGCGCCAAATCCCCCCCAGCGCAGCAATGCAATGCCTTCCCATCACGACCTATTATGATACTCTGTGCATTTGATTGGATGCGATTGGCGCATTGTTTCCCGCGTTTCCCTTTCTTCTTCGGTCTTTAAAAATATGCGTCGCTTCACCCGTGAAAAATAAACATTCCATTGTAAAAATTCTAGGTTTTTCCGAGCCCCGATGGTCGAGAATATTTGGACCACAAACACTGACGAAAATGAAAACGCAACACTTATACCGTAAGCCGAATACGAACCTGCTCTATTTATGGCAGTCGGCGGGTGCGTTACCCATCGGGACAAACAGCGGCGTTCATTCAACATTCTATTCGTTCCTTTTGCGAACTCCATCGGATCAATGACATTATTTCTGGCATTGTTTGAACGAGTTGCTCCAGCCTTATTTGCACTGATTCATAATATTTCCTTTCTTTGTTTACCATAATAAAGGAAAAAATTCCAACATCATTATAACTTTCAAGACATTTTGGTTTACTATTTTCGTTATACACTAACTGTGGCCATTAAGAGAATTTTATAAACATGGTGTTATGGCACGTGGCCCATAGGGAAAATGTTTCCATCGCCCCCTCCACCCCTTATCAATTTCCGCATTTTTAATTGGACCATCTTACCCTCCCCCCCTCCTAACCGCGGATAATCCCTCCGATTACCTTACCTGCCACCTCCCTCCAACAAGGCGTGCATGACAGGAGTAACTATAATAGTCCCCGCTTAGTCCAGGAAAACAAAACTTCCTAAAAACGAAATACAAAAGCCCTAGGTTTGGCCTCGTTATCACCATATGCTCAGAGCTAAACAGTTGAGTTACGACTCGCAATTATTTTTGCGGCTGCGTGCAAAGGTTAGGAGAGGAAGCATAAGGGACAGTGATAAACGGCAGGAGCGGCAATTAATATTTAGCGTTGAGGTGAATTCGGATGTTGCGTAACACACAGAGAAGTCCACTTATCCCCACATGGAAAAACACAGTCAATCTTGACCATACACCACAACACATAACTTGTAACCTTCAGGCCATTTTGTGAGCATAATACCTATTAGGGTAAATCTACCAGCGAAGCCCATGCTATACATAACTTATGTTACATTTAATTAAACTAGCGTAGTCGAAATCCGATTGGAGGAGTTTTCAAACACCCGGGTTCCATCACCATCTATCTCCCGGCACCGGGATCTTCCCAAAGTGCACCGGTGCCCTTTATCCATCGAATCCATCCCTAATATTAAACACGGACGCCAAATGAAATCCGTCGAGCGGGACGGTGGCAAACTCACACGCAGGTTTGCGTGACCCTGAGAATTTAGAATATGCGGGTTTAACTAGTCAGGTTTTTACAGCAGCAATAATAATTATTATTATAAAGTAATATACCGTTTAATGTAGGTTTTTGGATGGACCCAACTACCAAATAAACATTGTGTAACTCCTAGCAAAACAAAACACAATCCAGCAACCTACTTTACATCCGGTCCCTTTTCATCTCTGAGTACTTCCTTCCTCCCTTCATCCCGTCTAACATCCCTATCCAGTTCCTGTCCATTCCTCGTTTGCCTAAAATTCTCCCCTCTATTACAGTCTTTAACATCCCACAGCCGATCTACATGCCCTTAATCCAATTTTCCTGCCTCCATAGGATTTCTTCCAACAAACCCCTCTCCTCGCCCACCATACCAAGTACTTCCTCATTTGTTTTCTTCTCGGTCCATTTCACCTTCTCCATTCTTCTCCACACCCACATTTCAAAAGTCTACGCTTCCAGTCTACGTCTATCCTCCTGCTTCAATGACCACGTTTCCGCGCCGTACATAGCTACGCTCCATATCAAAGTTTTTACGAGTCTTTCCTTAATATCCTTACTCAACGTTCCCGTCATCAACCCCCTCTTCCTTGTGAAAGCCTTTGTGCCCAGCGCGATTCTACTCCATTACGTCTCTACTACTTTGATCGTGTTGGTTCAAAACACTTCCGAGATACGTAAACTGTTCTACATGCTCTAGTTTTTGCCCTCCGATTTTAATGTAACAGCAATAATATCAATGCATCAAAAGATTCTCCAGGGTTGCGTCCGCCAGTTACAATGATCCACTTACGACTGTGGACGGTGACAAAGCAATACAAATCAATCACAAGCTAGCAGGTGGATAATGAATCTTTTAACGCTAGTGTGACAAAAATCATACGGACCCTCTGCCCCCTCGACCACCCGAACGAAAACTCTAAATCTTCCCGACCGTAAACGCTTAACTTTTCCTTTCTCTCCTCCCCAAAACGTTTCCGGTTCCTACTTCACAGATTTGGGGCTACCAACTTAGATTTACAATTTGGAGAAAAAGACATACAACCTCGAAAGGAGCTGGAAAAGGGCTGAGCCACAAATATTTGGCGCCGAAATTCGGCTGGAAAAAAAGAAATCCCTTTCCGCTACATTTATCAATCATTCTCAGAAGTAAAACATGCCTACCACTTTCACACCGCAGATACGCATGTGATGATGAGATTGCTTAGAAGTAACTGGTTGGGGGGATGAAATAACCCTGTCTCACGTGGCTGTCAAATTGACTTCCCGGCATTACGAACGTATAACGTTTGTTACTTTACAGCGAGTGGTTTCCGGAATATCAGGTAGCCTTATTCAGAAGATTTTTGTCCAGTTAGCGAAACTTAATTTTACTTGGCATCGATTGAATTGCAGAAAGACTTAGGAAGATTGAAACTAAACACAAAAATGAATAACAAATGTGCGAGAGCATTAGATTTTAGAATACCTTAACAACTATTGCACAACTATCGCTACGACATCGGCGAGGTTTTGGGTGCACAGAGGTGGTGTGATTTCATTTCAAACAACGTCATAAACAACACCAAGGCGCTAAAATGGCAGCAGCACTGCACGTCTCTTCCACAACCTCTCCCTCAGTCCCCTACTCCCGTAACCTCTCAAGTGGGCTCACCATTTTCCCGCTCCACCTCTGCACCCGCCTGCCTCCTCCCCAGCTCCTTTCAAACCTCTCCCCCCCCCCACTCAAAAGCCGCCCGGGTGGCGAAATGCAAGGCGAAAGGAATTGGGGACTCGGGGAGGTGAGAGAATAGAGAGGGAGTGAGAGGGGGATGACGAGGGAAGAACGAGCCTATTGGGGGCGACGACGCCGGACGAGAAACTGCCTCTACGGCGGCAACGTTGTGTTAGGGTTCGGTTGTTTGCTTTCGCCTTCCAAAGTACTTCCTTGGAAATATTAGGCTTTCCCCTGTGGGCGATAGTGTTTGCCTCTGGGGATTGGAATTGCACGCTATGCATTACATGTAAATGATGCGAAAAGAATCAGTAATTAATTACCCCTCCAGAATGAAGGTTCAATGATATAAAACAACAACAATATAAATATTTCCGTGTCATAGACTGAAAAAAGTCCAAAGATAGAGAAATCCCACTATAAGTATACGAATTACATCACGATCTAGTCGGAGAAACAACGTTCTTCGAGTTAAGGAACAATAGCAAGCGTCAAATGTAGCAATGTCTACACCTTTTAGAGCTGAAAATTGTCAGTGGCGTTAAGACTTTAATAAGTTCCAATTAAAACACAGAATCCTCGTTAGATAGCGAGTTCCACTTCAAAGAATGGCATTTTAAATTGGAAATAGGTTAATAACAGTGAGCCTAATTATTTGTTCAATTTAATTAACGTACTTCCACCACATAACAAAGTTAATAAAAACGTAGGAATAAGACAATAGTCATCGCTGTCTGTCGTAATCCGCTTGTTTCCATTTCAGGTTCATTTAAAGTCCGATTTGAATACAAAGGATACTGACCATGCATTATTCCCTAGCCATTCGGGTCTATTCCTCAAGGGTTTAACCGTATCAGCTGAACGGTCGTATGGTCACTCTTTTGGTCAAGTACTCCTTCGCGACCCATTCACCACGATTAACGGACGTCAGCGGAGGATTAGGAACTCCCGCGCCGGTGACACATTTCGAAAATATTAACACGGTCGAAAAAATCAATTCTGCTCTACTTTTACTTCTGGTGAAATAAAATGGCCCTCCCATTACGTCCTACGCCACTGGGTCAGGTTGCATGCAAGCAGAATGAGTAACCATTGCTATACAGAGCAATCATTTAAGGATATAATACGATCACATGTCTCTTTGACTTTCGATTCCTGTTTTTCCAGCGATCACCACAAAACAAAACATGAAAATGTTTGTGAGAAATCGAGAAGAAACTTCCTGACTTGTGTAGGGTACATCGGTTATCTTTTCCTGCACGAGGAGAAAGAAGAACTTTGCAGGTGACGTCTTCGGAGTTCGATGAAAGAAGTAGAAGGCACGTGGGCAATGGAACGACAAACATCGCTTATCTATTTCCAACAAGCAATTTTACTGTATCGCATAAACCAAGAGATAAGTGTTTTCATTCGCATCTAAAGCATTAAGCTTAGAGAATTGCGGAACATTAAATTTGTTTGAGCCTTCGGAACAGAGAGGTAACCAAATATTTTAGTTTAAGTTAAATAATATTTTTTCCCCTCTCCATGGTTTCAATTCACAAACCAACATTATATCAGGTCTAGTGGCGCTAAAAGGACACGATTATGCTATCGGTAATATATTCTGCATCACAGTGCACTCAGAAACTCGCTATCCTGAATGTTTCATATTAGTTTCATCTTTAAAAGAGAGATTGGGTAACTCGAATGAACACATTTCATACGAAATGCCTTTCATTGCAACCACCATGGCAAAAGCACTGCGTATCGCAAACCCCGGATGTTAAACCAAGACGGCAAGAAATTTTCTTCGCAATCCATCAATTCTAGAGTAAAACAATTTTTCAATCCGATGCAAACCTGTGTTGACTGCGTCATCACTTGAGCAACTCTTTCCAACATTACAGATTCTCAAAATGAGAAACTTGCGCGATACTTTTTCAACTCTATGAATCTAATACCGCCATCTAGGTAGCCCTTACGCTTTAGAGTTCCTTCACAGCAACACTTTGCACAGAAAATGGGATCGTTGTAAACGGACTTCGAACGCTGAAGTTTCTGATTCCGTCCATATGGAGTAATTATTCAAGCCGTCTTACATAAAACCATAAACACAGTAATCAACCCGAAGGTCGTTTTAGAAGATGATGGTAGAGTTCACCCAGTACTAAGCCCGACAGCGTGGGGAATTCACACATCAGGGTGGGGGACTAGTTCCTTTCCCTGTGTCGGTTATGGTTTCCCAGGAAGATCTGGTGCCCGAAAAACCACGTAGCTTGGGTGGAGCTGCTGGTGCCCAGAGAGACTTGCCCGGGAATCGAAACCGAACCATCCGATCACTAGTCAAACGCTCTTAACCCTGGACTACCGCGTAAGATAATAGAAAACAACTAAAATTACATCACTCAAATGAAATGCTACGGTGATCCTTGAGCTATCTCGCGTTCAGAAAAGGCTGCCACCTTCCTTCCACCGATATACCACCCACCACTAAAGCTACAAACGAGACCCCACAAACGTAAGTTCTCCAGTTGAAATTGTGGCAGATTCTTTAGTTAGCATGCGAAGAAGGCCAGCCATTAATATAAACGCCAAATGGCTATCCAATGAAATGCATGATTAAGGCAAACCTAAATAACTTTTGGTCCATGATAAAATTAACAGGATATATTATTTTGAGAATTTACTAATTTAATAATTTCCGAATCAAAACATACATTAAAATGCCTGCAGATAGGCAGGGAATGAATTATAAAGTCTTATAACATACTACCGACTGTATTCCACGATCGTCCACTAAGTGTATCGCATAACATCACATTACGAAGGGGGCGATTTTACTATCAAACAGTAGGATGACGTGATGACGCTCGGTGGCCGACGCCATTTACGTGATAAAGGATGACTGGACAATTGGAGAAAGGCAGGAAATATGGGAGCAGGATAGTCGCTAGACAAAGACCAGCGCCGGGTATTGCCAGTAATTTAGCACACACACGAAAGACACTCAGTGAGTGTACTATCTTTCAAAGTTAAACCCCACAACCTGTGAACTCCATTTGCAACTTTTATTCAAAATATCATTTAAAAGGGAGTCGAAATAACACACACCTGAAACAACGAGGACCATGGTTTGTCACAAAAAAATTGAGAGACTTTACTTCTGAAAGAATTAAGGTCCGTAAACCATCAGTGAAATGCCATACTGAACAGATTTCCGATTTTTTCTAAGCAATATAATACCACTTTTCACCACCATTGATCCTAGCCGTAAATTGCCCTAAATTTTGTAACGAATAAAATATAATGGATCGGGCGGTCTCATATTTCAACGGTAACTGCTGCTCCTCACACTCGCGACTAGTGGGGTCAGCGGAGCCTAGGACAGGGCACGGTAAAATGATTGCATAGGCTTCCATCGCTCCACTTGATTAACTGATTTTCTGAATAATAGACGTGCGAAGCGAAATCACATAAGTTAATTGAGAACTAAAATTGGGACACCACGCGCCGCATTATCGAAGATGCGCGCGCACGGTGTAAACTCGAAATCGAACGCTTGAAAACTCGCCCGAATGAATTACTCGATTTGCTATCCCGTCATTCCACAAACCGCGCAAAACCATTGCATGCAGTCCCTCCCTAAAATCCCTGTCGCAGCATGCTACGAAAACTCGTCAACTGTTGAGAGGAATAAAGCTGTCAAAATTCGAGATTTTGTTACATTCCGGTGTGGGCGTATTTTTAAGCACCTACGGTGTGCCTGAGTTCACTCTAGTATCTAACACACAGAAACGGGAAAGTTTACCCAGCGGGTACCCGAACGCGAACAAATAATGAATCGATTTTGTGAAACCCACGGAATTTAGGATGTTCGGGAATCTTGAAACACGGGTTTTTTTCCGAAGCAATGAGATAAACCTATACCTGCAGAGGTTGATGCAAGTACAATAATCTAAAGTTCCCGGTACTTTCGGTAATCGAGGCTGTACCCTCAGGGGATATCGAACCGTTTACCATTACCGTGACTACGTCGGTGGGGTGCAAGGCATTTAATCACGGCGCAAGGAAATCGCACGCGTGGGCGTGCGCTGGAACCGTTTAATAAAATGGCGCTCGCATCAAACGGGGAGCGCGCCGCGGTGCATTGAAAGTCTATTTTCCCTTCACAGCGCACCACTCCACTCCGGCGCGGTGCACGACGCGCTCCGCCGACTGTGAAAGGGGATTTTTCTTTAGCGCAAGTGAGGTAGGATGCTAACGAGGCTGGAGAGAGGAGAACCCTTTACGCCAAGCCGGTTAAGTACCCACGTGTGAGAGAGAAACGGAAGCGATCGAGGAGGGATGGGAGTGATATTGAGAGCGAGAGAAGGGGGAAAGTAGGAAAAAGAGAGAAAGTAAAGGGATGGAGAAACGGAGGGAAAATATTCCTTGGCATTACGACGTGAGTTCGGATTCTGACGACGGAAGAGAAATTAAATGAACGAACGCAGAGCATGGGAAGCACTTAAAAATTAACGTCGAGCACGAGTGAGTGAGCGTTCGTATGCCCGTGTGTGTGTGTGTGTTTGATTGTATGTGTATCAACTTTGACAATTTAGCTGCCAGTGAAATTTTTGAAGCTCCAAATAAACTTCGTTATACACTTTTCTTTTATCCATTCCCTCATTTACACTCTCTCGTGAGTCGGGAAACAAAGAGACATAGTGGATTAAAGGATTCCCCGCAACCGAAGAAAATAAAGTTTAGTACACTTTCTATATTACCGTGGGTGGTGAACAACGAGCAACGAAATCCAATGTTACGTCGCAAGTATATAAGACAGGACACTCGTCCTAAAAGACATTTCATCCAAATCCTCAAGAAAAAACAAAATGCATAATGCATTAGTAGTGCCAGTTGTTAAGTCCGCTGGAAATGCAAGGACGCACGTTCGTCATGATCGGTCATAAGGCCTAGATTTATGGAATAATAGCGAATAAATTTTAATATTATTCATAAATTTCGAGTTCCATTTCGCGTTAAAAATACGGAATGCTATTGTTTTTAAAGACGGGGGCTTTCTAGCGTAAGTCCTTCTAAAGTACAACGGGCTAGATATTAATGGCAATCGAAAACGGGGAATATTTTTACGCAAACGATTAAATTATACTTAGAGAACCTTTTCGGACTACTACATAAACAGTTAGAATGCATATTGGCGAGGGAAAAAATTAAGTTGTCATATATTTAAAGAAATCTCCACACTTAATTTTGGGTTATTTTGTTTTGATAATATTCATCATTAAATAAGAAGCGAACAAAGAATAAAATTAAAATTAATGAAATTTTTAAATTAACAAATGATTTTCCGACCTCCGTTGCATTGGGGAAACAACGAGTTCCTGCCGGCAAATCTAGGGGTAACGTAAATGATATGACTTAATCACAAAAATAATAAAAAGAGCAAATCACAGGCCAACGAAAGAGCCCGAATAGTTTTCAAGTAATTTCTTTCATCATAAATAAGCAAAATGGCAGAAATTGAAATAAAAAGAACCAGAGAAACGTTAATGCAGGGACTTAACTATCTTTACACCAGTATGTGGCCTCAAAAGAGTCGAAGAAAATAATGAACGCTTGCCGGAAGAACATACTAAATTAACCTTTGCCTATCGAAGATGGCTAATCCACTGGCGCCGTCGACAGGTGAAGGGGGACATGTCATCAAACAGTTGGCATTTATATCGGCCACAACGACGTAAATCCCTCTTCTCCCAGTGTCGTCGAAAACCCTACGAAGGAAAATTCCCCTCGAATGGTACTCGCGAGACGACATCAAGCGGCCGTTTTTCTTTGGGGTCTCAGGGGTAGCTTTCGGGTGGAACTGCAAGAAGCTGCGTGAGGAGTCGCGGATGGCCCGCATTATTAAAAGAAAAAAAATGTTCCGGGAGAAGCCCTGGACGGAAGATTCCGTTTCGAGGTCGGGGTAGGGGGAGTGGTGGCGACGGAAGAAATCTTCACGGGTTGAAAGTGGTTCTGGGAGTGGCCACAGTATTTGCTGAAGATGGGGCCCTGGAGATTATACCCTACCATCACCTCCGCTCCTGGTAAGGGAGGCTAAAGGGTGGGAAGAGAACCAAGTGGGAGGGAGGCAGTTGAAGGGGTGACGACGTGGGTGACAAAGTCGAAACTACGGGGAGAGAGCAAAATGAGAGAGGGTGTGGGGAGCCCCTCCCCCCGCGGTGAAATCATCCCGGAGATGTCCGAGGAGAAAGAGGTTTTAAAGAAGGGGACGAGAAAGAGGAGAGGAACGGAGAGGAAGATGAGGAGGAAAGATTTTTCTCTTTCGAGGCTTAGCAAGGACGAGGGGATGAGGGGAGAGTGGCGGGGGATAGAGGGGCAGGGTGGATGTGAGGGTTCAAGCGAAGGAGGGATGAGAGAGAGCTAACACACCCTTCACCATCCACACATGGCATCACAAAAATCTGCAGGCATATAGTCTGATATGTCCACTTGTGTACGTATGTGGTCGAAAATAACCTTTGAAGTGTTTAAAAAAATTTTTGAAGTGTGTTCAAAACGATCCGACCTCTTTGCCATGACGTCACCATGGTATCAAGTGGAGTCATTTACATAAAATATTATAATTACCAAACAATGTACTTCTTTACTTAATGAATATGCCCCCATTACTCGATACCTTATACTTTTAGAGGTAGGGCAGGCTATAGGCAGGGCTACTCGCTTCCGAACTACTGGGATTTAAAGAAAATTCTTTCTCCTGTTCCTTTCAAAATATACAACTAAATTTTAATCTGCAAGCCACCACAGGGTTGTAGGGCGGGAGGCATCACTTAGCGAGCACCATCCAAGAACTTGCGCTGACATTATTGAATTATGTATTTTCTTTCCTATTATTTGAATGGCACAGACAATGGGGCCTCTACTTAAAAAGCTATCTGGGGTTCGATTTACTCCCTTAGTGACAGCTTCAAAATTTTAATTTTCGAAGCTAACGACGAGAGAAAGAGTTATCTATCGATTAATTAAATCCAGGATTAAATAATGTCCAGGATTGACGGAATAGGAAAGGGTGAATTTATCGTACAAGGCAACATTCAGTCTTCCAATTAATAAAATGAGTTTGTTTGAAATTTGCCTATGTGAATTGCTTTACTACGGAAATGACGGCTGAAACGCGTGGCTATTCACTGCCATAAAGAACAACCTTAGTAAGCTCGTAATGTCTGGATGTGACACGGGTAGGGGAAGCATCCAGGTCCATTGGAGATTGAGGGGTGAAGAAATAAAGACATTGCAAAATGAGAAGAATCACTATGAGAAGCAATTGAAAGGTAGACTGCCTCGCAAGGTCGCAAAGGTATTTGTGCCGCGGGAACAGAGAGAGTGATACGAACCATGACCAGCGACAGTCGCCGTCTCTTATTGAATCAGATGCATTAACGAATACAAGGGCACAGGGACGCCTCAGATTCTCCACAGATGAAATTGCGATACCTAATTGCCTCCGAGGAAGTACTCTTTAAATCAGTGTCCTCCCTCACTCCTCCGCCGAGAGCCAAACCATTGTCCGAAGCCATTCATTAAAATTAAAAAAATCGATTTATCGCCGTTTCACCGAATAGGCGGTAAATTAATTAGTTCGATGACCTCTGTCGACATTCGGGACGTTGGACATTTTTTTCATTCCTGCTCCTCAGAACAATTAACAAATGGCGAGAGGAAAAACCCGATCTCACAAGGAAGCAGCGTTCCGGAAGTTTTTTGCGCGAATACCACTGAAAGTGTTTGCTTCACCACTGTCAGCCTTGGGTTGCAGAGTAATTATTTAACAGCCTGGGCGTAAGTCAACTTGGTGCTCGAACAAGCCAAATCACGGAATATAATTTACATTGCCTGCCGTTGGGACAACAACAACCATCGGGGCCGACACTAGACAATTAAAGATAGGCCCACTTAGTAAGTCAGCGCTATCATAATACGCTCACTCGACTGACGGAGATGCACGACGTCCGAGCTATCGCACTAAGATACTCAGCGTCGATTCTTAATTCTACTGTTTAAATGCGACGCTCTGATATTCCATTTCACATTTTAACTCTCGATATTTAAACGAAATACAAACTGCGACGATGTAAAAGATAGATAGAAGAAATAAGGAGAATATTGTTGGCGTCACGATCGTATATCGGTTAAACTTTAGTTTGGGGGAACGGGGTGGAGGGGAAAAATAATTACCATTAAATATTATGTGATCGCACAGTCCATATATAAATGAGTTATGAATTCAAAATTAATTCAATTTCGCCATTTAATGAACACGTTTACTTATTCATTCATGAATCGCAATATTACACAAAGTCGGGCACTGCACAGGCATGCCCTTGGGATTCGATAAAAAATATCTGCTTTAAAATAAGACGATAAACAACGGGGGAACTGTTACATTGTAATAATAATTAATTAAAAGTGAACATATCTGAATTCACCCTGAAATGAAATTTTCGTAATTTCTACAAAAACGACACGTCAAAAGGCTGAAAATATATGTTTTATACGTCAACAGTTCTTTTTTATGATCCCCATAATGGTCAAAAAGTAAACAATTTCAATACATGAGTCGACAGTTGAGTATCGCAATTCGCATCACAAATGAAGGCACAGTTTAAGGGATCATTTTAAAAGCAAGCAAAGAGGTAACTCAAAGAAGTGCTGTGAGCAAGTAACGAAAATGAGTATGTGAAGAATAATGTCCTCATTAAAGTCTGACAATCAATAACAAGTTCCAACGTTTAACCCTTTCGTAAACGGGCGAGTGGCAACGTAATTTACTATTCGTTCAGTTGCGTCAGCTCCAGACTTGTAACATTATTCGAATGGATTAGTGGGAATGTCTACGTTGACATGCAATCCTCCCGCCGATCCCTCATCGCATTCTTTTTCTAACTTTTTGAAGGCTTCCTTTGCCCCTCGTACCCGAATGATAAGTGATTCAAATGTCAAAAGAGGGGATAACAAAAGAGGCTTACATACGTTCGTGCCTGTGGTTCCCACTTAACTTCGTAAGGGGACACTTAATGCATCACACGGGTCATAAAAGCCATTAAAACGACACGAGGGCATTCACGGCCAGTGGTTTCCCGGGGTAAGTAAGGCGACACTCGAATAAAAGAGAAGAATTTCAAATCAACACTTAACAAATGCTGCCGCCAAAGATTTTTCCAGCCACTTATTCCTGTTTGGGTATCATTACCAACAGCGGAAGAGATTTAAAACAACACCCAGAGCTTGAGCCCGATATATTGACTTGGACGCAAATTTCCAATCACGCAACCCGGGTCAAATGACATAGTGTTAAAGTCAAAACTAAAACTCACAACACGACCCTAGTGATTTCGGAAAGCTTTTACGATGCAATGCCATGTAAAAATATGAAAGCAAACGGTTTATATCCGCGACAGATTTGATTAAAATTGATAAAAATAATATCCTTGTACATGAACAACATTTGGTAGGTTTCATGAGAGCACAATTCAATTGGAAATGCATTGGAGGATTATTTTTCGCAAAAAAAGAAGAAAATGAAATTGTTACAGTTCGCACGATGAGGTCTGCAAACAAGCTATGTTATATCTATAAGAAATATTTCCAAAACAAAAAATATTGCATCCCTAAATAAACACTTATCGAAAACAAGTTGTTAAAAATACTGAAAATATGATTTTATTACAGATACAGTTCCGACATGTTGATTATATTTTCTGGTTGTGTTTGAACAAACTATGGTGTAATATGCACCATATCCGATATTTCCATTATTATAAACGTGCCCAAGAAGCAGTAGAAGCAGATTTCCGGGAGGCGACCGACATCTGAGGTCATTTGCGCCATTGGGGATGGATGGGCAAGAAGGAGGGGTGTAGCGAAACCCGGTATCGGCATTAACCTTCGCTTATCAAAAGCGGGTCCGCAGCTTAACGTCCTATCCAACGGACGGCGTACTCTAAAGACTCTCCACAAATCTTCTCAAGTAGGAATTGGGACACTACAGAATAAGTCCTGCTGTCTCCAGGACTCGAACCCGGGACCTATGGGAAGCCAGTACACTAGACATCGAACCATCCCGATGCCCCTCCCCAACGCATAAACAGTGCAAAGTAATCAAGTGGCATCCGTAAGCACTGAATTATATGAAAAAAATGCCTTTATTACAAATACAAATATTAGGACATCAGTGCCACGCCGCGGTAGCCACGCTTCCTTTTTACCAGCCTATTATCCAATCTATTCCTATTTTCTGCAATACATTCATTAGTTTTTCCCCTTTAACTCTACCAAACGCCTTTCCGAAATCTACGAAACAGGCAAATACATCCCGATTGTATTATATAATGAATTAAAAAAGCCATTTCCAGGGATACGGCACGGGAAGTTGCGAACAACTAGATAAGTACACCAGAAAACATCCATCAGCCATTACCAAAGAGATAAAAAGTAAACATTGTCAATTATAAATTCGACTAATATCGGATGCTCAAGAAAAAGATCCTCAAAGCAATGAAAATCTGTCACTAATATGGCCCACAGCTAACACCGAACTAGAACCAAATTAAACCAAATGATTCTGAAAGTAAAGAACTCGAATTATAATATGCATTCTGACATAGTAAATCCAGTAAGTAAGATAAAGAGAAACGCGAAAAATTCTAACCCCGCAATTGCACGTGTGGGTCTGTTTCAAGTCATCCATTCAAATGGAATATGGATCACGTAAATTACGCTAAAAATTTTGAGTTGGCCGAATATGATATTTTCGGATCCGGATATTAATACTGTTAGAAACTGACGTATGGCGTAATTTTGTTCGAAAATCTGAAGTATAGTATAATCTAGACGGCGCGATAAATGGACGACAAGGGTGCAGCCCGAGGTAATTTCAATAGTTAATAACGCACAACATTTAGTATGAACTTAAGCCAATTAATTTTCCTCTAAGAAAAACAAACCGTCTCGGGCCACGTAGAAACAGTAAATCTTATGCAAGGGAAGCAGCTTGAAAGCCGGTAGCAGCTACGATATATTTTTTTTAATGACTGTCCCATCGGCGTAAATTGAGCTCAAAAGGATCCGGTAGGAAAAACAGGACACACATTCGAACGGAAAATCGATAAATTCCTTAAATTACCTCATCCCTGAACAGAAATCAATCACGTACAACGCAGCTACCGCTGAGGACATGGGTGGGGGAAGGGATTTCCTAGCACCATTGGCTCAAACGGGAGCCCAATTGAGTGATATGGAATCCTGAAAGTGAAGCCTATTTGTGTATTCATTACACGAGCGGGGTCTGGGGAACGACTTCGACCAGTAGTATTAAGGCCTCGGCAAATATAAATTCTTGGACTGCTTTTATAATAAGGCTTTTCAACAAAGCGAAGTCTAATGCTCTAATCGGGAAAAATGGAGCCAAAATAACTATATAAGGGTGATCTTCCAGCCAGAAAAACACATCAGCTCCTCGAAATCCCTGGGAGAAGAAAGAACATCAGCCCATTTCAATTAGTGTTGAGGTGAAGCTCTATCAAGCCAATCAACTATTCGGACAATTATGAACCTGAGTAAAGTTAGTCTATGACAATGCTTACGTATGCTGTTAGTCAGTAAGTAAGTATAAGGAGGCGTCAAACCTGAGGAGGGAGGCAAACTAGATGGGAACGGGGAGAAGGGAGGCAGGGAGAAGAGATGTGAAGAGCGAGCGCATGATGCCATCAATGTCTTTACTATACGCTGTAGATGAAATCAGAAAGGAAAGGATTCTGCCTTTTTTGCTTCTGTTCACATGGTTTTCAGAGAGGAGTATTTTCAAAGGATTTTAGAATGCCTAATTTTGACGTTAGTCGAACTATGAGTAGACGGATTTGATATTATTAAACCACTAGCATATTTCCTAGGGGCACAGCAATCGGACCCGCGTTGATAGGAGCCAGCGCTGATAACTTTTTTCAGGGGCAAATTAAATATGTCGACTTTTTTTCAATTTGAAATTTAATTTTTATAACATGACGCGTGGATTGTTAAATTAAATTGGTTAGGTTTCAAATTCTCGATATTTCGTCAGTACCCAACCACTTAGACCTTTATTTATCGCTAATTACGCCTAAATTAATTGCATATCTTTTCCCACCAATTTTACTACCAATTGGAAGGATTAAAACCCAAGCTCTTATGTTTCAACACTCGAGGAGCATTTTCCGTAATTTAGCAATGCCAGCAGCAACAAGGATACTGCACCCCAAGTCTCCACCCCCCACTCAGTCCGCAACTAATCTCCTCCCGCATTACCGCTCTTATCCCAACCTAACTACTGGCATAACAAAATTTCCCAGGTGAATTTAACCCTAGGTCAAACTGGTCCCATGAGTGGGAGCTTCACACAGACATTTTTACATTTTGCCTTATGTGTAACTGTATTATGCCGTACGCTGACGATTAATGCGTGAGAAATAACTGTGGCAAGTTTCCCAGTAGCATGCGTTGGGTACGAGGAAAACCTTTCGTGGCAAATAGACTTGACCTCACGTTAAACGAGCTTCTGAAAAACTACAGTATGATAGACGGAGCAATTACTTTTTCGTGTATAGTAAATTTTACTCTTTATCGCGCACAATAGCCTCAATCTCTCTGCCTCATGAAAGCACTTGTAACTTATTCCATACATAAATGAAGTCTCTAAATTCTTGTGATCCAATGAGCACTTGGGGCAAAATGATTTAAACAAACCATTTCGGAGCGTAAGTGTGCCTTTGGGATGCAAAATAACCACGCGTATAACAAGGAGGAGGAGTCACTGCATACCGTCAAGGGAGCCTCTTGCCTCCCAAGATCCACTCAGTATTTTCATCGCCAATATACAGCGTGTGCGTGCAACAGTGTAAATTGCGCAAATTAAAACCTGATGACCATGCCCGTTATGATTAATAATGTATCTTGATGGAGCCAGTTTACACATACGACCTTTGTGCGGGTATAAAATCTCATTGAATGAAACCTTTCAAATGATTACACGACAACAATGGACGGACAGCCGATTGAACCTTGAGGCCGTTAATTATCATGGAGGGATGACGCTTTTGTTTGGCCCGACTGTGGATGGCAGGTGGGGAATATCAAAACACCTATAAGAACGGCGTTGACGTAGTAGCCCAAATGACGCAAGTAAGAAAAACCTTGACAAATATTTACGAGAACCATGTCCGTGGACTGTATTCCCTTTTTTCATATGACGAATCTCATAACACTACCAGGAGAAAATCAAATGTTCTTTTCTTCCGGCATTCGCAAATGTCTGCACCGACAGAAAAGGGGGCCTTTATAAAGCTCCTTACCCAATAATCCAACCCTCGCGGACTATCCCGCTCGGACTAATCTTTAAATCTGTCATTGGTGTATAGAAATCTCCTTTATTTACCCTCGCTATTATTTTTTTGCTTAATTACTGCCTCGAACACCATTAAATGGCCAGAGAAGCTGATGCCGAGGGATACTTAACAGTACCGTTAGAAGCTCTGAAAAGCCTGCACTACAGGAAGTAGCGAGGCGGGATTATCCAATCACAACGACTGCTTATCTCCAGTTGTACCGGATAATTTAAGCTTAATATGTGACTCATCGCTAATTAAAAGCGATCTAACACATTCCTTAACTTTTCAGCCTATGTGCAGCCGAAAATTCGCATACTCTACACCGTCCATTTTTATTTACAAATCTGCAAGATACCAGGAGCAGCGAACACGAAGCTCTAATAGGACTTCTACTCTAAATGTACATAACCTTACCGAGCTGGCTTTAAAGTTATCAATGGGATCTGGACATAAATTACACCCACTGGATGAACAAACTTCACACAACAAAGAAAACATTGAAACCAAGTTAATAGAAGAAATATTTTAAGTTTAAGAAGGACTATTAGTCAGCCAAAAAGAAACCTAAATACCGTCCCACCAAAAGATCCACACCCGAACGAAATTATCAGGTAACATGTTAGCCACATGCCGGAAAAATGTCATTTATGTCAAGTTAAGTTCTCGCGGCTTTTACTGCTACACTTTAAGCCGTCAACTTGGTATTTTACTTTTTCGCAAAATCTATAACAGTAGGTGTCCCAAAGATAACCACCTTACTCATCATTTAAACAATTTTCAAGTTTCAGCACTTTAATGGATATAAAACGATTAATGGATTCAATAAAGGGGATCATATCTTTGGATACTGCCCCCTTTTACAATATTTACATGCAAGACAAGTAGAGCAGACCACAAGAAGATAAAGAGCCCAAAGAAGAAAGTCGATGAACCCCAGCCGAAAGCCCCTCCCATTCCCCTCGGAACCTGCCTTGCACGGAGCCCATCAAAGGAGCTCCTCCTCAACCTTGGTTCTTCGCTACCTCTCAAGGTCAATCCAGGTCAAGGCGAATTACAGATGAACCACACCAACTCCTCCCACCACCCCTGCCCCTCCAGTTCAACACCCGAAAACGGCAAGGAATGACAACCGAACCGCGGGGCTTTGACAAAGGAGGAAACGCCAATGAAAGTGACGCTGCGGCGACGAAGAGGAGACACCAGAGTCAAACGGTGGGAAGGGTTGAAGGGACGTGGAAGGCAGAGGAGAGAGAGCTCAAGGGGTAGAGCGTTCCTTCGGAAGGGGATGGGGAAAAGGAAGGGGGCGGGCATAATATGACAGGGGCCTTCCGGTGACGTCATTTCTCTCCCTCTCTCTCGGGGGGTTATTCCGGGTATCCCTCCCTCCATCCCGTCCTTCTCGCCCCGTAGGCCGCCGTCCCTCCTTCCAGCCTACTCCTCCTCCGCCGCCCCCGTTAAACCCTTCGCCCCCTTCAATGCGGCAACCGCCCCGCTGACGCTCGCCGCCGCCCGAGCGGCTGGCGGCTGAGCTCGCCAATTCACCTGCTACCGGCCTCCTCCTCCACCCCTCCCCACGCTCCCCCACCCCTCCCCACGCTCCCCCACCCCCACGCCCCCTGAAAGGAGGGGAGGAGGAGGGAAACCAGCACCACTACTCACTACTCTCCGAGCTGTCCGTGAAGTCCGCCGGTCGCCCACGGCTGCGAGTCGCGTGAATGCAATCGAGGGCACGCAGTGCAAGGGTGCTAGTGCTTACTATTCGAAACGGCCGGGAGTTATGCAATGTTCGGCTGCCATTAGGGCATCGACCATGAGGAATAAACAGAACTGGCTTCCCTTGTCTCTCCACCGACGATTCACTTCCACAAAAATATTTGTGCACCTCCATAACATACGACCCGGCGATAATAAATATTTTAGAATTTTGAGATGAGATCTTAAAAATGTTATTTAAGAAATAAACTCCACATATTTAGGAGATATAGAATAAACGAGAAAAATCTAGGGAGCTTAATGATATATCTTACCACGAGGTGCGTTCAAATTATAAAGTAATTCAATGCTTATCTCTGGACAGGGAGGAGATATAAAAATGTGAATGAATTAAATTTGGCAGACACACTTGATGAATGCCAGACATAAGATGGCTGCACCGTACAGTTTTACGGGGTTATCGTATCTGCCGATTGAGAGAGAAGCCTTTTTAATGCTTAAAAAAAGAACAGCAGACACTCATCCATTTGTCTCTAATCGATCTTTTTAACACCCATCGAAAATTTATCGTCAATTAAGTGAGACTAGTGGTGATGATGTTACGGATGCGAAACGTGAATTCGCGGTTTCCAGTGAGCTGGAGAAACCGGTGGCCTCGGCGGCCGTGGAATGTGTCCTTTTACAGGTGTTGAGAATTTAAAGAATTTTCAGCTTTCTGGTGTAAGCAGTGGGTTAGAAATAAACTAGGAGACCTTAAAACTGAACGCACCTCGTAGAATTATTCAATGAGGAACAGTCAGAAATAGTTCTCCAGTGCTGTAGGAATTATAACTAAATTTTTGCTTATCACATTTCTAGGCTTTCCGAGGCGTCAGATATGTTACTTTGCTGGCATCATATACGATATGACGTACGTCAATTTTATTTTCGAGGGCATTTCATTGCCCCTGAGAAAAAAAATGCTTGCATTCGGCGGTCATTTTACATTTAGAATAATATTAACAATTTGAAACAACGATCATGTAAACAAAAAATAAAAGCATACGCATTTTCCTCGGCGTGTACGTTATATTTACTACCGTATGCCAACCTTTCGGAACTTCATACCAAGAGTCACGTCACACTGTTTGGAAATCGCATTTCGCAGTTCCTCTTTTTGTGAGACATCAACTGGTTTAACCTCCCGCTTCGGTGAGACGATTAAAAACGAAGGGCAGGTCACTAAGAGCATAGTTGCACTATGGTTGAACGGATTAGGACGACGCTTAAGGGAAATCAAACTTGATGCTCTCAATTTCACCCAACGTGAGACATTTTTCTACGCGAACAGTACTCCACCCGGTTCAATTAAAAGTGGACGAAGTTGACTTTGCCTCATACTTCAAACATACATACGGTGAGTGAAACCCCAAACTCGGGATATAGGAACAAATTCTTATTCCAGCCCCGCAAGTGGTTTCCAATGCAATGCCATGGTCAGGTTCTTGGAAGAGAATCAAGGAATCTTGATAGACTATTTTTACGTAGGAATTAAGCAAAAGAGTGTCTACCCCGAAAAGGAACCGAGTGTAGGAAAGGAACAAAGTATACGCACAAAAGATATGCATTTATGCATTATGAAGCGCTGGGTGACTTTTAACCAGGGATCCTCCAGCCATCTGAGGGACATTCCGTCCGATAAGTTATTACTTCAATGCGTAAATATGACGAATTCCTTATATTAAGCATTCATTCCGCTAGGATCTGTCTCACTGTCACATCGGGATTGAATGGGGATGACGGCCAAGAGTACGTGAGGAAAGCGAAACTGAGGTGGGCATAAACACTTTAAAATATTCATCATAATGGGTATCGGCGACTCTCACACAAAACAATTCAAATCCGAAAAAATCCGTAGGCGGACCTACCGTTATTTAAATCATCCGCTTAACACCCAGGGTTTACTGGGCGGCAAAATCACTCGAAAGTAAATACAAAGTATTTCCCGATATGTATGGGCCATGTTTATATATGTGTGATAAGCAATGCCGTCATGCAGCTGTTCAACATAAGTTTATTTCAACGGAAATTTCAAGCGCATTTATATGTAAAATTAACACTCAAACTTAACTTTTAAATGTAGGTATCTCTAACAATGTAACACAGGATTATTCTTCAAAAGAAAGTGTCCTTACTGATCATTCACATTAGCATTGCAGGGCATTTGGTACCGGTTTCTATGGCACAACATAAGTTAATCGTGCACGGCACGCAGAGGATTAAATCAGTTGAACAAGCGCTTCTATGAAATAATAAAAATTATAACTTAGTTTATACTGTTTCACTCACTGGATAGCACACACCATCTATGTAACTGCATATTAAACTGCGAAAATTATTGCAAAACTGTTGCCTGGAAAAGACGACAAATTTTCTTTTTCCGCTGAATAATTATGGAAATTAATTCTAAATTATGCCCACTTTGTTCTACTTTTCCACGGAAATGATCTGTGAGAGGGAAATGTATCACGAGTACTGCATAATTTGGTTCGGTGATGATTATTGGCTTATTCCTTCGCATTTGCAAAACCGTTACTTTAAGCTCTTAAAGCTTGATGAAAATTTACACTCGGCTAAGTGCCAAAGAAAGACCCAACCTCTCATCGAAATGCATATCACACATTGTAAATGGTAAGAAGAGTAGACTGTTACAGTTTGATTGGAAATAGCTGGTGAATAATTCAATACAACATATTATGAAGCGCCCAAGATGAAAAATGACTAGTTTCACTTTCTTTCGTAGTCTAATAGTGATTTATCAAGCAGAGAGCGAATTTTTTTTCGAAGGAAAAGCTTAAATTAAAAAAAAATACTGCTTTAATCCAAAATAGAAACCGCTTACGGGCCGAATTTAAGTTATTATTTTTTTACACGAATTACCTTTTCAAATAACAGGAATTCCGAAGTCTGATAATCTACATTTTAACAACTGTAACGGCTCAAGGGGCGAAAGTTAATTTCTGCAGCATCCATGCATAACATATTTACAAAATATGTCAACGGCATCTTTGTAGCACGATTGAGAACAAGAAAAATTCCGGGAAAAAACTGCAAGAGGAGCCAAATTACTTAAAATAACTGTAGTAATCATACAGCTCCCATAGGAAAAATATGTACACTGGTACTTAAATCTTTAAACGGGAGAAGAGCTGGCTTTTTAAAAGTCCTAAATTAAGGTTACATAGCCAAAATTGAAATAAGAGAAAAATCAAGCAACATAAATGGATAACTGCCATTGAATTTGGGCAGTGTATCAAAAGCCGATTGGCAACGAGAAAGTATGAGGAGGAAAATTAAAAATAAAATACATGTACTCTCACACGCCACGAAGAAAAAACGAAGTCAAGGTGCACGGGAACTTTGACTTCCGCTACTTTAATTACCCATCAAAGGCTGCCAGCTGAGCTACGTTTAATCACTGAGACTGGATGGGTGACAATTTATGGCTACGACCGCAGCACCACGAACCGCGATGCGATAAATTCCGGGTCCGAAGGAGGCACGCGTGCCAAATAGACAGGGACATACGCGAAGGGCCACCGTTTACAGCGTCCTCAACTCATGATCCACCGCTGCCGATCACGGAGGACAAGAACAACTTGTCCCACCTCCCTCCCACATGATTCCTCTCTACCTTTCTCTACCCGCTAATCACCCCCTACGGCTGCAATGTTCTGTCATTGTTAGGATTAATGGCAGCCCGTACCTGAGCACGGCGGAAATGTGTTTGAAACAGTTTTCGACGACTTCGAACCCAAGCGATCTCTCCAGGTCCACTGAAAACAGTGCGCTACTACCAACGCGCGTTATTCTAAATGGCGCTTGGAGTAATCATCAAATAAACGTCCTCAGAACGACGGCGTCATAATCAAAAATTACATTAGAATAAAATCTAGCTTGTATCGTCAATTGAAAGATCAATTAACCATTGGTCCGATTACTCAGCTATTGGGCTTTCTTAATAGAAATTAATCCAGGAGACTAATATATTTAAAAATGAAATATATAGAATTAAAATACATTCAAAGTCTAAAAACAAAGTTCTCAATACATGACAACGTACTGGAAATTTTTACTAAAGCTTCACAAATTACCTCAGCTGTCAGTCGTCTCCTCTAAATACTAATACTTGTATACTTTAATTACAGCACAACCTTCACAAAGTAATGTCCAGAGCTTCACATTTTTGGGCATCAAATTTGCGTTGAGAAAGGTTAACATAATGATCTGGTACTTTCCCGGCGAATAATGTTTTCCAAGATTATTGGCATATTCCAAGGGCATGCCCTGAAGACGATGGACGAATCGGCCATCGAAACGTCGGCAAACCTACGAACATGGACCCGGTGGGAGACCCGAATAATCTTGGAAAAGGTTAACACAAGTTTGAATACTTTGCAGAGTTTTAAAATACCAGATATGTGAAGAATACTCAGCTCTTTCGTCATTTCACTTATGCCTATAGTACTAGTAACACATTGGAATCATGCCCTCACAGACAGGCTTTCATGTAAATTTATTCAAACTATTGCATTTTTCTGACGAATAGCAACAAATAAAAGCCACACTTCCCCGACGGAAAACATAAATTTCTAAAGTATTCAAATCATTCCTGTACTTCCAACTACCATACTATTTATGTTACATGCGTACTATTCGGTACGCATGTAACAAAGAACATTCACGAGTTCTTTGTCTGTAAAATGCACTAATCCCATGGCACTAAGATCTGTTTCAAAATATGCGGAAGAATTAAAACAGTGAGGCACTAAACAGTCTTATGAGCCACTGAAGTCTTATTTTGTTAAGTGATAGTTAAAAGTTTGATTGAATAGATGACCTAAAAGTTTTCGTATCTATGAGTCAGCATTAATTTCACTATATTCGCCGAGTGTGTACGAGACAGTCCAGACTTCTTATCGTAAATCGAAAACTACGTCAAAAAAATTAGAGCCAATTTTACCAATGTATCACTCGAAAATCAAGACTGAAGTCTTACTGTAGGTTAAGGGTAAAAACCATGCCCCTCGAGACAAAAGCGTCTCTT
Organism: Hetaerina americana; assembly: GCF_022747635.1. Lineage (NCBI taxonomy): Eukaryota > Metazoa > Arthropoda > Insecta > Odonata > Calopterygidae > Hetaerina > Hetaerina americana. Next base: position 7,912,574 of record NW_027286808.1, on the reverse strand, counting down.
GTCAGCAAGGCCGTAAACAACAAAGGGCGAAAAATTTGAGTGTGCGCGCCCTGAATACTCTGGATTGCCCGCGGGGCGGGGGGTTGAGCGGGTTGAGAGGAGAGGGAGGAGGAAGAAAGACTGAAGGACTCCGTGGGACGACGTGATTGGTCACGGAGACGAGAACAGGGAAGAAATGTGCTGAGCTTTGAGGTATGGAAACAACGCCCGGAATAAAAAAAAACTCTTAGACCCCCTAAAAATAATATAGGTGTCGTCGGATTTTGTGGGCAGAACAGGAACGCAACGGATTCAATAAATATGGCAGATCTCAATTTACTACGGCAAAGAAATGCAGGATGAAGGAAGAGGGGAATAGAGAAATGTGGAATGAGGACCGAAGGAAACGGTAGGAGAGGAGAGACAGACGGACAGAGAATATACGAGGAGACAACGACAGTAGAGTCAGCAGCGATTCACGGGGGCGCACGTGACACCGAAACACGATGGAGAATGTGTGTGGGTGTCGCGAAATGAAAGGAGGGGAGGTCCGCCGTTGTGGGATATCGATTTGGCGCGAAATGTGCCAGACGAATGGTTGGGCAACAGTGGCACGGGGGAAGGAGGGGCAGGGGCGAGGAAGTAGGGGCAGGGGCGCGCGACGTGGGGAACACGTGAGAGCCAGGAAGGGTAGGGCCGGGAGAGGAGAGGTTGGTAGATGGGCTGCGAGGGGTGCGAAGGGGGTGTGGGGAACGGAGTCCTCCTCCAAAACACGAGGCTGCGCACCACCACCACCACCACCACCCCACCCCACACCGTCAAAAACACACACAGACAATCGAAACACCCTAAGGCGCACGGACATAACGTCCTTGTCCTCTTGGCTCACTCCATACGGGCAAAACACAATGGCGACGGCGGCAGTGGAGGCAGGGGAGCCGCCTCGCGTGCCAAAAATCGCGACTGCAAAACGAAAGGAACGCGACGCGGAACGCATTCGCGTGCCAGATGAACAAGATGGTCCCGTTTGATACTGGTTCTAATTGATTTTTTGGAATTTTCTATTTCTCCCCTTCGACGAGCGAAAAACATATATATACGAGTACGATCGAGATCTTTTAGGGTATTGATTTGTCAACATATTAAGGATTGGCCTAATGGGGACAAACAGTTAAGACAGATATTGCCTCTTCTCGCAGGTGGATGATCGATTACGGATGTTTTGAATGAAGAAATCTTCGTGTTTTGGTCTTGGAAGCGGTTATTTACCTATGTTCACTTTTCTCATTTTCTCCTTTCAATTTCAAACAAAAATATTTTCCTTTGCTCTTCCCGAGTTAACTTTTTTCGTTACGGTTCGAGTCGCGATTTTTTAAACATCACAAGTCTTAATTTCCTCGCTCAGGGGAAGAGCATTAATCCGCTTCGTAGAAAAATAATTCCAAATCGCGTGCCAATTACGGCACACGTGCCGAAATTTCGCATATCCAAATAAATTAGGACTAATAGCCGACTCGCGTGTTAATAAAAAATGTGACTACCATGCATAATATCAAGTGCCAAAAGGGGTTTCTTGACCACCCAGGGAGAGGCTAAATATACGAATGCCGTGAAAGACTCCAGTAATTCATTGGCGAAGAAAGGAGTCATCAATATCGCTGGAAAAACGTCACGTATTGAATTGTTCTACAGTCTCGTGGAAAGAGAAAAATACCCTCCCCCTACCCATGAAAAAACGATTGCCGCAAGGATAGGTCAGCATGCTCGACGCTGACTACCATATTAGTATAATGAGCAGCGATCGTGTAAACACATTGGAACTCGCAACCATGAGGCGGGAAATCAAGTTTTGAGAATGACACACGACATCGAATAGGTCGGTGAGACAATGGGTATGCACAAACAGAACTGCCCATGAGGGCACCGAATAGACATCAAAAGAATTTCATTAACACGCGAAAGTGCCTTCAGATTAATCAAAAAGTATTTCGCAGCCCGCCGTGAAACGCTACCTTCGTGACGATTGAGAATATCGAACGCTGGCCGACTCGATTGCCTAAAAACCGTTACGATTAAATATAACGCGTCGCATAGACATGTCTATGCGACAAAACTGCCATCAAAATATTGCAGACCTGGGTTGGGAATCATTCGAAGGTGACAGAGGAAATAACAGAAAAAAAAATTAAAAACGAATTGGTCCACCTCTTAAGCTGAATCAGACATTCGTGTCCCATATAACATCCGCAAAGCAGACCGAGATCACCTAAGAAGTCAGAGAAGACGTCAGAACTAAAATTAACGAAATCGTTGAGTTAGAATAACACCTCGTACTAAAATATTAATAATCTAATCCCTTAATTTCCTCCCCAATTCATCGCATTTTTCATGCACCTTCAGGCAAGCATCATCATCCGGGTGGCTCGCAGGTGGCTTGCGCCTTTGAACGAAGGAGGCGGGTTTCGAAGGCGCGACCACAAGCCCCCCCCTCCCTAGGGCACGAGGTGCACGTCTCGAGACCGCCAACCTCCTAAAACCCCCAGAGACCCTTCCAACACACACCAACCACATCCGCTCACCCTCAACCGGTGACGCCGTTTGCAGCTCTCAAAAGTGGACGAGCGCAAACACGGGCGCGCTCCTCGCACAAGAGATGTTTACGGCTCCCATCAAGCCCTCCCCTTATGAGATGTTTACGGCCCATTTCAAGCCCTCTGCCGGCCGTCGACGACTGCGGAAGACGTGGATGAGGCGAGTATTCCGGAGAGGGATGGGTGTCCGAGGGCAAGATCGGGGCGCATTATGACGCGCGTCTCGTGAATTCCGCCCGGAGATGACGGTGGGGGGATTACTCCATCATCGACTCATCTCACGTGCCCCCCCCCCTGCACGGACCCTCCCGCCTCCTTCACTTCCGCCGCTCCCACCCCCGTGACCCGGCCCCCCCACTCTCCCTTACGTGCAATGTTGGGTGCGGCTGTGACTTCACAGCGTCGCGATTCAAGACAATCATCGTGCCGGATTCCGAGAAAACGTGAGCATTAATTGTCGCGAGGGAGATGGGCGTGTGAGGGGGGGGGGAGAGAGTAGAGAAATGGGAAGGTGTGGACCGGGCGGAGCAAAGGCTCCTTCAAGCAACGGTGAAACGAGGAAATTTGAGTCAAGAGGGAAATTTTAAAGTGAGCCTGACGGAGGCTGCATAAGCAGAGGATGTTGAACACATCACAATGGGGGCTGTTATGGACCCTCTATGTAAAGACCACAAGAGCTGGGCGTCGACAGGATGTTCTGAGTTCAGAGCGGGGCTAGAATTTGTTTTGTTACGTATTGCAGACGAAGAAAAGCTAATCATGGCTTTGATATCTTCAGATATACTGTTGTATCTGTACCACATGAGAAGTAATAATACTGACAACACCTTATATAAAATCGGATAATAATGATCGCCTTGCTCAGGCGCCAAATAAAAAACAAGTTTGATTAAAGAGTGTCTAACGTGGCGTAAATTGCAAAATTGCAACCTAGTGGTAAGAACATCACCATACAATACAATTAATTTCTGATTACAAGTTAGCAATATTATTTAGTAATAATAATGTCTTATTGCGATTTGGTATGCTTTACAAGCCCAATTAAATGGAAAAAATATTATCATATAAAACTATGTTTACCGTGAGTGATTTGATTTTCCCTAATTAATTGCCTTAAATGCTTACAAAGAGTATTAGTTTCTAAAACGAATAGCGGTATTTTTAGAAAGGAATTCTTGGAACATTTTAACGCAGTAATTTAATCAATGCCATAACAATTCTTGCTCGAGGAATTTATCTCGTAGAAACAGTGGCCACTCAAGGCGGAAACTCTAACGCCTAGAGATTGTATTACGCCGCTGTAATGTCATGGTACCATTATAAAGCTCGACTTAAGAAGCATTAATCAACATCTTGGAATAATTTCAAAGTTAAATCAACACGATTAGAGCACTTAAATCACAAAAATGATGCCATTAGTGGATTTACTAATCTTTTCGTTGGAATATGAAATGTCATAAATAAGAATTAAAAATCATACCATAATTCCCCAGGGTTCAATCAAGTAATCGATTCGTGGATTTTAACCCTTAGTCTGGTTAAGAAAAATAGCATGGAAAATGCCACACGCAAAAATCGACACAGCTGAAGGTCATAGAAAGGGATTTTCACAAAGATATGCCTCCCTTACTAGTCACGATTCCATTAAATTTCGTTCGACCGCAATAACCCACTAGAGGCAACAAATCTATTGAAATGACGCATGCAATCCATGCTGTAGGCATCCGAATGGCTGGCATCGACGGGAATGCGAGGGATTTGGAAAAGAAGAAGACGCAGTGACCCTATGTCTCTGGCCCGCCACTGACCGAAATTTTATCGCCCGTCGTCGCGCACATCTTTTCATCACACTGATGGTAATCCTCACATAATATAAATAGAAGAGCAGCGACGGAGCGGCAGGAAATACGTACCGTGGGGAGAGGGAGAGAATGGTAGGCATTCGTTTGCGGAAATACAGTGGATGAGTGGAGAGGGAGGACGTGGACCTGTGGGCGTGGGTGTTTAGGCTGTGGCTGAGAGTCAAGAGATTCCGGGGTGCGGAGGAGCACACGTACTCGTGCGTGCGTGAGAGGATGTGGGGGAGGGGATCCTGGGAGACAGGTCACTGACTCCCCTGCAATCACTGCTCCCGCCTGCATCCGCATCAGCTTTGGCTTAAAAGCCAGCGTCGTGGCGATTGGGGTACATTTCAAGCGATTTCGCCAATCTAACCACAACTCACTTTCAAATGTAATTGTTAAAAATCCTGGATTATAAATTTAACAACAGTATACGAGTAGTATCGTATGGTAATGGCCATGGAATGCAATTTATGTCAGGTGAAAAAGAATCTGATATTCCCCACTTAGGGTCTAAATTTACCTTAAATATGTATAGCTGACCCGTGAGCATCGAGAATGAAATTAAAAGAAAACAAGAGCGTAGGTCTAGTCATTAGAGTGTACAAATAATTGAAACGTTATGTAAAAATGTGATGTTATAAGAAAATAAACATTTTAACACCATTTATCTTCTTGTAGGATTGATAATGATTTTTTGAAAATGCTACTATCATTTGAGCCAATGGTCAGTAATTAAATTAGGAAAGGCTTTTGAAAGGGTATGCTATTCCATTACGTTTCCCAAGGGATGGTGGGGGCAGCTTCAGGCAAAATATTACACAATGTTTATCATACCATTATTTATGAAGAAAAAATTTTAATTATCCTTCATCACCAAAAATCACATGGTGCGGTCACCCTAATAAAAGCACCGCTTCCGACTAATTTAGAAACTTAAAAAACCAGTTAAAGAGAATTTTGAAATGTCTGTTTAATTTCACTGAATACATCCAAATACCATTGATAAAATAAATTATTCATTCATCTTAGCGCATGTTTTTGAAATACAAAGAGACGATTTAAGTGATCAATAGACAAATCTTAATGAAAACCGATTTTGCCAGACATAATTGCGCTCGTTTTTATATTTTATAATAAGGTTTTGCATGTTTGATAGATCACTAAAGGCGCAAGTAATTACGTAAGATGCGGTGGGTCATATCTTATGGAACCTAACATTGGTGGGAAAGATAAAAAATGCCAAATATGGTCTAACATAATTTAAGGACAACCCCCAAGACCTGTCTCTTCCTAGTAATGCTATCCCGGTCTAAGTTTAACTGCCACTGATAAAATAAACTGAATTCTTAGCACATACTCTCAAAGCTGCAAGATGCCCCACGAAAACGCTTCATAGGCAAGTGCATTTCTAACAGCTTTTCGAAAATGGTCAGTTTTATAAAATAACCCCATAATGTTATCAGAAGGGTGAACATAAAATATATTTTTAAAAATTTCATCAGGCTGATGACAAAATTTTCTGTTCACTTATTTAGAGTCGTTCCCACACCCTCTACGGAACCGAAATTGGTTTTATACTTCAATCATTTCAGTAATTTAGATCTCGCAAAGAACCACTTCATTACCTGACAGCCGTGTGCCTTTCAAGGCGGAAATAACACAATTAACGATTCTACCCAACAGTAACATTGACTGATGTGGCTCAAGAGTGTTCGTCCCCCACTATTAAGAGAACGGAAGTAGCGTGGCATCAAGACGGAAAGAAGCTCCACCGGTTGAACACATGCTGCGAGCGACATCTTCCGTGAGCACACACATGAGGCTTCATAAACTTGTGTACTTTAATCGAGCGAACCGCCATGGACCCGAGGCCGGAGAATTGTTTCCGTTACTGTAACAGTCGAAATAAAGGGCTTGTGGGTAAGAATACAATTTCCAAAGCATCTCTTTCACACGCTCAAACATATTCTGATGCAAGTAATTTTATCGACTACGACATTCGATTGGAAACCGCTGTGTATATTTTTTACATTGGCTGACGTACAAATGCGAATATCACGCCACATGCCAATCAAAACAGTCTGTTTCAGTCCCAACGGGGCAAGCAATTGTGACAGGGATGTTATGTCGTTTCATTGAGCTCCACGCATTTCCGTCATGTGACACGATTGGAATTTATAAGCGTTCCTTCACGTCCGCTTCCGACGTTGGCACCACATTTTTTAGTGGTATCCCGAGAATGCTCACTTCCACCGAATGCATTTCTTCGTTATTTCTGGTTTCCCATTTTACGCACTTGAAAAATCATTCAAAAACATGAGTTCATACAACCACATGAATACATACATTTGCACATATACACAAACACAAGCACGCACACGCATAATTACATGCATACATAATGGGTGTGTTTGACTAATATGTTAAATTATGTTTTTCGATAAAATTTTCAAGTTTTTTGGTCAGATTTTGTTATGAGCGAGTGTCGCGTGGGGGAAGAACGAGTACTTGAACCCATAAGAGACGGTGCTCGTCCTTATTTTATCCGGCGGTCAAATCCACCAATATATGTAATTAGGTGTATATTAATATTCCCTCGGTTTCTCCAGCAAACTCGGGTGCCCTGTACCTTTCTAGAAGTTTTAACTTGCCTGCTCCCCTCACAATCCAAGGGGCTCCCAACCTAATCCCTCCAAAATGCCGTGCTATACCTTCTCGTAGCAATTTTTCACAAATCTACTGGATTTTCACGAAATAATTTTCAATTTCTTAATTAACCCTTTCTCCCATGGACCCCCGCTACTTGTCGCCAACTCCAAATGTGGCCTAACTGAAGACAAGTAGCACCTCTCATTCACATTTTCATTTCATTGTCCTACAATCCGTCTAATAAAACCTAGCTCTCGTACTTAAGGCTAACCCGTTTATTCTTCTTCAGCTAAATGAATTCCAAATTATGTACAAAAACATCAGATAAGAAGGGAGGAATTGACAATTTACCCGAAAACCAGATTCATAGAGTAAAAAATAATACCAAGACGTCAATTGAAATATATGAAAAAGAATGGAGGCTGAATGTGGAGATCATTTTCCAGATACGGAGTACATTTAATGATGAAATGTCATTTTAAAAAAAGAATACTCTTCAGGGCGATTCCAACTTGGCAAAGTAAATGGATTGGCACCTATACATTAAATTTACCTTCTTGAGGTCAGCTGAGAGTAATATTCTATTTACAGGAACATTGCTGTCAGAGAGTTTAGCCTTTCTGATTAATGTTTTCCCCACATCAAGGGCTCCATATTGCTACTAACTTAAAATTAAAAAATGCTTCCGAGACCATAAGGTAACGGACCCTGCATACAAGGTGTGCGCATCCGATAGGATCAATAAAGATCAGACGACAGTTCGGCTAAATACTCTTGTCTCCAACTAAATCAATTAAGATAGCATGGTGCCAGAAGAGGGCCTTTCACTGCAAAGTTATAGGGAAGTGATATGTGGACTTAACTAGGAAACGATTGGGAATCCAAGTTAAGTTAATATTAACTTAAAGGAAAAAAATTCCAAACTATTCTCAAAGCCATGGACACTGTAAAATATTTAAGAATCCTCATGGATATTACGTGAGAGACGACCCCGATTTCATAAGTAGGACTTAGTAATTGGAGTAATAAAGCTATATACCCTGGCCTAAGCGCTAGTATTAATGCAATGATCCAAGGTACCGGAAGTCAGGGCAGTGAATCCTGAGCATTCCGCGATCGGAAATGTTTTAAGTTGACGATGGTTGTCATGTACATAATATCACTTGAAATTACTTTCGTGATTAGGACGTTAACCACTGGTAACGGAGGATCAGCTTAATAGCCAGGGGAAAGACAAACTGTACCTGGGTCATTAATCATGCTCGAAGGTTTACCAATAAAGTCCGAAACAAACTTGAAGCATGAATGTTTGTTTCGTTATTCATCTCTCAGATATTTTCACAGTTCCAAATGAATAGGAGAACTAATTTAAGAATGCAAAAAATACCGCAAACCCGTAAGTTTACCAAATTCCAAATCCTGCTTTTTCCGTAATTTATGACCTAACACACACTCGAGATTTCTCCGGTACCTTCCCCTCCTAACTCAAAACCAAGCAAAGGATAACTAATGCGAATACTCCACAGCCTGAAATATGAGTAACCAAGAATCCTTCTGGGACATTTGTTTTAACGTTGATGGATGCACTGTAATGATAACAAGCACCTACCATGCCGGAGATTTCTCTCTGTAATCCATTGAGAAATTAACCCCAAATCCACCGATGAATGTCGAGTACTTACCTGAAAAGAGAAAAAAATATTTAAAATTTCATCCTATCACAATTACTCCACGCTCAACGCAACGCGGAATAATTAAATACTTCCCGTTAAAGTGGCCCTTAGAAAAATATAGAATATACGTAGATCAGTGACATATTTTGAAAATGAAAATCACACAGATTTGCAAATATGTGCCCATGACATAACACATTAACTTAAGAGGATAAAACACTTAATCATCAAGTGATTGGATCATAAATCATGAAGTGATTGAAAGAGACTGGATGGGTAGCGAGGACGTATTTGAGCAAATCTTTCTGATTCATAACTTTCCGCGTCTCTCTCTCTCTCAAATTAATAGAATAAAACGGGAGAGATAGTTTTAAAGGCTACTACATTTTTTAGTGAATTATGCCCATGGGCACCATCGTCCTTCCCGAATACGAAGTCCTAATGGAAACTAAAGAAGACTAATATGTGTGCAGCTTTTTCGTTGCACATATGCGAGATAACACAGCTAGACTTCCTCCAGGAATATACGGAAGAGAAAATAGTTATAGATATGGAAGTAAAAAACTATGAGAATTAACTCTTCACCCTCATTGTACTGAATGATAAAATGTACCTAATGTCCCCTTGTCACCTGCGAATGAATCGAATACCGCTAGCATTAAGCTGGCATATAAAACGCGATGGGAGGAATCAAAATAAAAATGCGGAAATGATGGTATCAATTTAAAATAATCGGATGACTTATAAAATGGTGTAGCTTCCGTAGAGAGAAAAGGACATTTTCAGTAAATCCTCTGGTTAGTTGGTACCCATGGATTTTTCTTCGAACGATTCAATTCAATAGGTAATTTAATTTCGTTTAAAATTAAAGAATAAGGAAAATAATTTGATTTTAAATATTCAATTTTTCCCGGCTCACCGTTGTGGGAATTCATGTTAATTAAATGAATAATACAATGTATCTTTCCACTGTCCTTTCTTCACGTAAGTGTCAACGCTCAAGTGTCATCATCAGGTACCTGATGATGACACTTGAGCGTTGTAACTAGTTGTACGTGAAGAAAGGACAGTGGAAAGATACATTGTAGTCTTCATTTAATTAATTTGATTTTCTTTCAAAGTTTTTGTACATTTTTCCAGGGGGTTTTGTATCCATTAAGCTTAATTTCATTCAGCGTCTACAAATCTTACTGATCATATTATACACGAAACCACTAATTCTAAACTATAGGAGAGCAGAAATAACATAAGAACAAGTATCCGAAGTGAGAACCTCCCTGAGCTAGGTTTAACTTAAAAAACGACTATCGCACTGCTACGCAAACTTTCGAAAGAACCATTTAGACGGAAATTGGGGAGACATGGGCGCAATTTACAGCCGAATAAACCCACGGGAAGTCGTTACTAGACCTCAGAAGGGTCTATCCTGGAATAAGTATCACAGTATATTTTGCTACAGTCATCACATGACATGTGCCGTCAAGGACCAAGCCCTTGGATACTAAAAACCCCCAGACAAAGAAATAAACACACATATTTATCATTTATTCCAAAGGATTCAAAGAATTATGAGGAATTCGGCTTTAAAATTACATCTCCAGCGAGCAATTCCCTGTATAGATAAACCCAATAATCAATAGCATCGACCTATTCCAATAACTTGAGCAGGGAGGTCCAATGCAGTAGCGTGAACGCCGTTTTGAACAAAGCACGTGGCGCTGTGTGAGAGCAGACTCCTTGAAAGAATAGCCACAGCTGATCAAGAGGTACGGACTGAGAAAGATTAAAAATAATGGGAAGGAGAGGAGAGAAGCGTAGAAAAAACGCAATACCTTAGGCTTCCCGTTCCCCAAATTCGAAGTGACGATAAAAAACTTTCGTGCCGCAATGCACGCGGACAAAAAATTCCGCAGCAATAAAATTACCCAGCATTCCTCGCAGCGAAGGTCCCAGAAAGAAAATATATAAACCCGGAGCGGAGGAGCTGGGTCGATCATGTAGCGGTGGATTGCGGAGCATATATCTGAAGGTATATAAAAACATACCAATCACACCGTGCTGCGGGACGGTAGGGGGGCAGGGAGGGGCGTGGGTGAACCACGGCGGAGGGATAGAAGGATACCAGATTCCTGAGTGGAACAAAAAGAAAAATCTTACCAAGCGGTACATATAAGTGATTACTTGGGGGTTGGAATTTCGTGTAGTAATAAACCAGCATAGAGAGAAGGAAGGAGACGAAAACGACTGACGTTAAAGCAACGGTGCAGAAAAAAATCTTTTATTCGCATCAACTCAAACGGGATATACGTCATTTTTATGAAAACCGAAAGGCATGAAAAAGAAACCCAAACGGATTGCTTAAACATAGGTGTTAAAAAGAATGCGATGCATAAAAACAATCGAAATAATGTCGTTGCTCTAATGACTTAAGGGAGCATGGAGAAGGTAGCGGTAACGCTGGTAAACATCATGCTAAACTCTTGTCTCATTTTTGACCTACAAAATCAGTGTTATACCATTTGTTATAAAATTTGGCATAATATTTGACCCGCTTAATGGAAATTTCTCAGAATAACAAAGCCGTCAAAGTCTGACAATAATTTCCGGAAGGTATAAATAACTGACACAGCAATCCGAAGTACCAGTGCCTGTACATGGACATGAATTAAAAAAGTTAAAAACAATTCCGCGAAATCAATGTTGCGCCTACAACATGCCGTTAATCTGAACGCAAGGGAGAGCGGGGTGTTTCAATTTTAATTTTTATTTATTAGACAATTGGACTCTCCCAAATAACGGCACGGATTCCAAGTCAGTCGGGAAAAAAGTCAACTCCAGAAGAACGGAATGGATCCCAAAAACTAAAACCTTTTCCTAATCATGAAATGCATAAAACCACTAATATAATAATGTTCTCATCTTGCGATGACTTGCTATGAGCTTTGGCCATTTTTTATAATGGTTGAGACCTTCAACGCCTATCTCACGGGAGGATGTCATTTAAATTACTGAAAAATTCACCGCCTCTTAAAAACCGGTAGCGTTCCTTTAATAAGCACACGAGAGTCGTGAAACCTTGACTTTAAATGTGTTCGGGTATCACCAAACAAGTCCGAGGCAAGTGCGCAAACAAAGATTTTCTTCCCCGAGCCAGGGCAGCCCGGACACCATCGAAACTCGTGTGGGTGACGTGAAAACGGCCAATATACGAGTACTTTCCAAGCTTCCGAGGGGACGACCGGAGCAGCTCCGGGAGAGGAAAGCCAAGCACGGCACTGACCTTTACGCGACAATACCGGAGACTTCCTAGCCTTGTGACAGAGAAATAGGGGAGAGAGGTGACGGGAGAATAAGGTGAGTAGTGGTGCATCGGGATAAGTCGGTATCGGGAACTGGGGAAGCCAAATGGAGAGACAGTAACCGAGAAGAAGGGCGGCGAGTGGGCGGGCCAAGGAGCGGGGTTATGGCAGGGTGAGAATCCGGAGGTGAATGGAACGGTGTGGGGCAGGAGTAGTAGTCGGGAGAGAGAGGCACTTTACGCGGAGGTAGGCGTAACGCCTACGCCTATGATACAAGCCAAGACCCGGGCGACCGGGGGAAAGGAGCGGGGACTGTTTTCAAGAATGCATTCTTAAATTCAATGCGAAAATTTCAAAATCGTGCACAGCAAAATTAAGACGAGCAACACAACTATGTTTTTCGGCCTCCGTGTATTAATTTAACTTGTTGTTGTTACTCTCTCCTAATTTAAACGCGACAGTAGCTCTTTTCCCTTCCGCCAAACTCAAACTAATAACTACCTACACGAGGAGCTTATTTTGTATACATCCTCCTTTAAGAAATTACTTTGATATTTGATTGACTCCACCTGGAACTCTACACTTTACGACCCGAAAAATGATAAGTCGGGAACCCTCGCCAGTTTAAATTTGAAAGAGGGAAACAATGACTAACAGCCGATGATTATTGAGTAACAGCTAAGTTACCTATATGTATGCATATACGAATAACGAAGGCAAAGAAAAGCATATTTCCTAATGATGTACCCAGCGTTGCGGAACGTTGGAGAATAAAAATATTAACAGAGGGTAGCTGAAAACCCATCTATGACAAATAAATCCTATGGAAATCTAAAATAAAACAAGTGGAGCAGGACAACTTTTGAACAATCATATTCCATTAGCAGACACTGGAGTGGGTTGCAAGGACAAGAGAGTGGGCATGCAGCTAAGAGGAACTGGGCCCAGATGCCACAGTCAAGCGTGCGTGGGAAGAGATGGGGGCTGGCCGGTTGCTGTGAGACGCGATGGGGGAGCATCCACGGATTAAAACTAGTTCCACCAGTGCGGAGGCAGTAACCAGGGCGACAGATCGCTGCTCTCACAAAAGGAAGACGAGAGAAAGGGAAACTCCCCTCTCCGACGAACTGATGAGGTGAGGAAGCAGATTTTGGAGGGGTGGGTGGAGGGTAGTGGGCGGGAGTGAGTGGGAGGCTGATCCCTGGGGAAGTAGAGAGAGAGGAGAGTGGGAAGGCGTGTGACGGAGCAGAGGCGGAACGAGATGCCAGTATGATGCGGGGAAAGAAAAGGGCAGGTGAAAATGATAACGGGGGAGGGGAGGTACGAGGAAGGCTGCGAGAGATGTAGAAAAATTATCACATATTCTGAGACTCTTATTCTTCGGAAGCACAAGACGCTTAGACAGTCTTAACACGGATTATGAAAATGGTGAGCCAAAAAAATGACAGCCTGTAACGAATGCTACCAACATAAGAGACTGAACGAAAGGTCGCGAGCTCGAGACAACCGCTCAGCATGATGTCAGCGCTTTATCAAACTTGACATTGATGTGAAATCACTTCTGTCTTGGGAGCATCTCAAAGATAATTAGAATCTGATACGCAGTCAATAAATAAAACAAAGCATCGCTAACTCGAATCATCGGTATCTAATGATTGTTACGCCTGATTTTAGATCTGGATATCCTGTCCTAAAACTCTTGGTTGGTATGTCAGTTTCTTCATCCAAAATATTGATTTTCGCTTTTAAAGACCAGATGAACATGGAGCAAGCCTTAGGCAATTTTTATTTCCGCCGACTTGAAAAAAACACGAGGTCACATAATTCATTCAAATGTCATCAGCCACCCACTTCCGGCCCAAATTTTCCGGGGCAAATTGCCCTCGGGATTCTTCTCTTAACGGCGACATTTTGCTTGAACAAACGGTCCAAAACTAACAGCCAGCATCTTAAGAAAATCTAACCAAAAGGAGTGAGCAGGTGAAATATTTCAGGGAGAGAGGGGGGACCGATTCGCGGCCATGCATTAGAACAGCCGCAGCCGTCACAGCTCGGATGAATCGACACTCGCCCCTCGCGCCACCGATGCGGGGGCGTCTCGGGCGAGGGAGGAGAGGATGGCGGGCAAGTGTTCGCGGGAGGGGACGGAAGGATCCGGGACGATGAATTCATCCAGCAGCGACCGACCGCGTGCGCTCCCGGAAAATGAGAACTGGCATGACACGAAGGAAGTTCGCCTGAACTCCATGACAGGGGGAAAATGATCCCGCCCCCGCTCCAAACAATCATCCAAGCACCCACTACCCGCGAGTGCTCCTCCACTCACCCTAAGCCCATATCTTTCGAGCCGCATCAACTCCGAAACAGTTGCGGAAATTGCTAGTTATGAATCTTCGGCAACTGCGGGAGTAATAAAGGCGCATATCCATATTCGGTACCCAATGAAATAAACCTAAATTTTTTTCCCAGCGGACAAAGGCAGTATTTTACTTTATCGGTATAGTAGTAATTTTCTAGCAGAAAGGCGAGTATTTAAAATGAAGCGTGTGCAAAGCGTCACTGAAAGGAAATATGTAAGAGAAAAATTTAAAAAAATTATACATCATCACAGCGAAAGATCACAAACGTAGCTATCAACGTATCATAATACCATTTTATTCATTAAGTTATATTTTATAGACGCCCATACAAGTTGGCATTCGTTTGGACATGTTGGCGTTGGATAAATTTAAAAATAATAGAAAAGCAAAAATAAACCAAGAACAAGATGGTATGTATGTGTAGAGCCTTTAAATTTTCAATGGATAAAAGTGCCAATACTAAGCATTATTAATTGCACGACTGTCTCGGATGCTTGGAAGCGAAAAACATTGTAAATAAATGGTGGAGTTATCATATTTTCAGGGAAAAATATTAATAGGATTTCAGCGCTAACATCTCCATACTACAACGCGAAGTACACACCCCATTTTCAAGACAATATGAGGTACAAAAAAATTTCAAAAAAATTAATTCTAGCCACATTGGGGAATATTCGAGAGAACCGAAAACTTTAACTCCAAGAGGCAAATTAAGGCGACTCAAAGGAGTATAAATTGCTAGAGTTTTCCAATAAAATGCCGTGGAAGTAGGATATAACGACATGTATTCAGTCAGTCTTCGGGCAATCCACGACATCGGAAACCGTTCAAAATTTGTCACCCAAAATATGTCGTGAAACATCAAGTGCAAGCTCCCAAATATTCTCGAAATACGGGAGGTTTTCGAAAGTCTTACATGTCCATCGAGGGCTCGGCCGCAAGTTCAACTGTGTATACGACATTTGTACTATATATTCAAGGTGGAAGTTAGCCTTCAAAAGGTACTAAGGCGAGGTTTTACCAAGAATTTGTTTTTGATTGTGAGCACATCTTACTCATCGTGGGCGACCTGCAGGGGATGGGTGTGGAAACGCTGAAGCAACGTAATGGATCTAAGGATAGATATTTTGCATGTGACAGGCATATTCAAGGAAACCAATAGTATTCCGACCACAAGTATTACGCAAATTTCCAGGAGTATTTTTCAACAGAACAACAGTATTATTTTTTAATTTTACGAAGGCTGCATCACAATAAAATTATCATACTTAAACTTAGGAAAATTTTATTTCACGATGTAGATCACGACTTCGTAATCGTCGTCATTTCATTTTATTTCTATATATTCGGACATATATATAAGAAATATAAGCATCGACAAGAATATAACTATAATCCTTGGGTGTGGAAGAGAGAGTCTGAAGGTGAAAATCACAATACGAGATGTGAGACTAGAGCAAGTGCAATCATTCATCTCCATGGGTAGTATCTCCATCTCAGTAGTATTCATCTCCATCTCAGTAGTATTCATCTCCATCTCAGTATCACTTGGGATGAAATAAGTTCAACTGACATCTAGCGAAGAACATGTCATGCTAAACGGTCGTTCGTGGGGAAATTAAAGGCTTAATGTTGCAAACAAGGAAGCAGTTCGTCAAAACGTTCGTTTGGAGCTTGGAATTCTACGGATCAGAGACATGGAACATTGGAAAAGTGGGCCATCGAAGAATAGAAGCCTTCGAAACATGGTGCTGGAGGAGAATGCTGAAGAGTAAATGGAATGCAATGTCTGAAGAAAATAAACCCAATATAAAGTGTATGAAATTAGTCACCCAATTGCGAGAGGGGTTTTATGATTACGAGTTACGCTCAAGGACTTAGAGGAATCTGCGCAAAAGAAATACCCTGTCTACGGATTATACGGACCAGCGAAACTAATACTGGAGGAATTTATCCGAGAGAAACGCAACGCTCCCAAAATTAAAAGTCTGAAAAACTTAGGAATTATGCTTTCGTAGAGAATGAGGGCAATATGGGCTCGGATCGAACTAAGCGTAATGCAGCGAGTCCCGGGCAGCACGGGAGACCCATCACCCACATTGTGGACCCCTCTCCCTTAACCATGTCGAAGGCCAACTTCCCTATGTCGCGCCAGATGAAAAAAGAAAACAAAACCCTCCACGCAGAAACATGAAAACTTTTCAGAGCAGTAGGGAGAAATAGGGAGAGAGAGAGGGGAGAAATGCGAAGAAAAATAACATTTATCTGGTTATCGTAAATAGGTAGCGCGGCGCGACGAGAGCAGGGAATCCCGCGAGCGGACGTGAATAGGGCGAGGCGGAGAAAACTTTACACCGAGAGGGACGGAAGATACATAAGGGGGTAAGGGGAAGGAGAAGAGGCGTGGTTCTGAATGACACTCGGGTTTCCTCTTCTTTAAAATAAAAATAACGGAGAGATGGCGCACGAACGTGGTTATGTGTGGAGGAAAAACGGGGTGACGATTCGGGGCGGAGAGGGGTGGGTGGAACACGAAGATTGGATTGGTGTTCATTAAGGAAGGCCTCGCGGGGTCCTCGTGGTTAAATTCAAGTAGTGAGAATCAAGACGACAACCCGGCAACTAAAATGAGAGTATCTTAAAAGAAAAAGCGAAAGAATTAAGGGAGCCGAATGCGATTTTTTTTCTTTGGTGCTGGTTTTCCTCGACTCGCGGTGGATCAAGGTGGAGTGAGGAGGACGCGCGGGTTGGGGGCCGGGGCCTTCCCAGGGCGGGCAAGGAAGAAATCTCTCATATATGAAGAGAGAGGCGAAGTCGCCGCTGAGAGAAAAATAATCGCTGAACATCCTTCCAGATGCATAACACGCTGAAGGATATAAATTGCTTTCCTACCGCTTACCGATTTTTATCACTGGAGTGAGAAATATTTGAAAAACATTACTATAAACGCTATCCCAAACGTCGAAACGCGCGGACACACAAAAAAATAATATCATAGCTGACAAATTTCTCATTGGTTGTTCCAAGACAATAGTAAAAACGATCATTGCAACGAAAACGAGTCATACTGCATTTATTTGCACCTGTGTGCAACAGCGTAATTTCAAAAGTAATTAATAAGAGCCCACATTAAACTAACCAAAGCACACACGCAAGGTGCTGTCTGAAGATTAAACAAAAATCTTGATTATTAAAGAACTAGTTCTTGAACCTATTTATTTTTTTAACTAAAATATTTAACCTAAAGGAGAATAACACCTTAATCACAACAAAATAGCTTTGACACGATGAAAAATAATAACTCATTATGATCTGCTCATTTGAAGACGGCCAGACAGGTTATTTCCTGTGAGATATCACAATTCCTTTGAGCTGAGCGACATAAAATACACGATGAAATTAATAGTATAAAGACGTTTACAAAGTTTTGTTGAATTCAATGCGTTCTTACCAGTGGATAGCACTCTCCCAAGGTAACTCGTAATTTTAAGTCCGCATCCCACTTTCGGAACGAATAAGCAACAATTCAGTTGTGAGCAAGCGGTCGCTTGTTCCTAGAGCGCTCTTTACTCTCACCTTGGGAGCAAAGGCCACACCAGCAAGTCGCTTGCATACTTCGCGTCCTATTGTTCTCCCAATCTATCATAAGCCACAATGTCCCTAACTTTCCTTCCACGCTCTCTCGCCTTACCTAACCCCTCTCGCCCTTGTCTCCGGTCGGTCTTTGTTCCGCCTCTTATCGCTGCTCTGAGCGCATTCTAAGAGCGTTCCCTTGCCCATTCCTGGCGTATACACTTCTGTTAAAAAACGAATGGTTGGTACCCTCTTCTACAAATGAGGCCAGCTACCGGGGCACGCTGAAGGGTGCACATTTTTGCGCGTGTGTGATGCCAAGGCATTTTTACCAGCGAGTGGTATAAAACAGTAAAAGGATTAAGACGCTTTTAAGCAGGGGCTTAATTATTGCATAAGATTTATAAAAAGTACAATAGTACATCACGGACAATAAAAATACAGCAATTTTCAATGTACCATTGCGGAAATGCATAAAAGCATGAAGAAAGGGGCCGCGGTAAAGGGAGAGCTGAAAGCGGAAGAATAAGGTCCAAAGCTGGGAGAAAATGTTGACGAATTTTATTCACTTTCGTCTCCATCGAAAAGGGGTAAGGAGCTGGGATGAAGGGTCGCTTGGAGAGAGAGGGGTGGACAGAAATGTCTCCGGAGTGGGAAGCCTTCGCCGTATTCCTCAAACTTTTCTTCCTTCCCTCTTCGGGAACTCAGTCTCCCTCCTGCCCCACTACTTATTTTCCTCGCGAAAGAGAATCCAGGGTGGAGCAAGGAGATGGAGCAGGAGATGGGACGGTTTTAATGGAATTCCGGGACCGGCAGTGGAAGGGGATGGGACCAGGGGTCTGAGGCCGGAGAGATAGCCGAGGACACCAAGCCACACGGAAAAACCAGGTGCGTGGCGATGCCTAAGGGCAGGGGAAGAGGAAATCACCGGAGAGAAAGGAAAGAAAGTTGTCGGGGAAGGAGGCGGTTCAAATGTTACAGTTGCTTCCAGAAAGGGACATAAATAATACCATTCGTGCCTGAGATCCTGATCCTATGCGTTGAGTAAAGAAGTTCTTTGCGGAGAAACTATTTGGTCCCGTCTCAAGTAGTGATATGTCGTCTCACTCCGACAAAAAAATCCCCAGTACCAACCTAACCCTTCAAACAGATTTGAGATTTTTCAGCCAAGCCAAAAATCTCGCTCTTCCACCTACATAAATGTTCTAAATCGATCGCTCTGCCATCGGGTGTTTGTAAAGAAAGCACGAATTGGGGAAATACGAGGGTCATCCGGAAAGTAGTACCCGTTCGTGCCGCATGAAGTGCTGACGACGCGAGTAGCCGCTGGACGAGGTCAGATAGCTTCAGTGGCTTGTCTGCCTTCTCTGAGCCAAGTTGCGTGACGCTAGCATTGCCTGTGTTGTTTCTGTGATTGTTTACAATGTTTAAAAAAATTGAGAACGCCGCCAGTTGTGAAGTGAGGGCAGTGATTAAATTCCTCAATGCAAGAAACGTTCGCCCATGTGATATTCATCGCCAATTAAAGGAGGTGTATGGAGACAATGTAATGGACGAGTCGTCTGTTCGGCGGTGGTGTCGCAACTTCAACATGGGGAGGGGGAACACACACGACGATGAGCGTTCGGGGAGACCGTCTGTCATTACAGACCAACTGGTGAGCTCAGTTGACGAATTCGTGAGGAACGATCGGCGCGTCACAATTGATGACATCTGTGAGCATTTTCCCAATGTTTCTCGAACAATTGTTCATGAAATTGTTAAACACCATCTGCATTATGCAAAAATTTGTGCAAGATGGGTCCCTCGCGTATCTCAATGAGCTGGCGGCGAAGGACTATGCAGCAGGAATACAGAAACTTGTCACACGTTATGACAAATGCCTTAATTTGCTTGGAGATTATGTTGAGAAGTAGTTTAAAGTATCCTCTTTCAAATAAAATTTTTTATGTTTGTTAATATTTACTTTTGTGTCTTTATTTCACGAACGGGTACTACTTTCCGGATGACCCTCGTATTAAGGAATTCCCCGTGTTTTCTAGGGCACTCCACGTACCTAAACAACTTCATTCGTCAGCAAGTATTGATTTCATAGCAATCATTACCAATTTATACGTCAGGAATGACAAGAAACGGTTGCTCGTCTCATTATGATGCCGGGCGCGAAACAATACATTGCTCTACAGCGACAGTATGTGTAAATACCTGAAAAATATCGAGCGCACCATCCCTATCAGAATTCCTCTTGAGATTGCGTATTACTGATAATGATTCCTCCCTTAGCTTAGAGAATGAAACGAGTCCGAAAAAAATAATGCATTGCACCACTAAATAGGGACACCTAAAAAACAACGCCAACTGTGGCGAGGGAAGTAAAATACTCAGTCGCATTAAAATTTATCATTAACACTTCAATAAGAAGCTTGGAAATCACTCACATGCACAAGAAAATAACTTCTCGGCAGCTATGCAGCGGAGGAATGAAATGAAACGTATGAAATAAAATTCATAAATATAGAGGCGTAACAGTGAAAGTGAACCAAATAAAACTGTTGGAACATGAAAATATCTCAATGAACTAAATATTTACACACTTATTTGCACGTAAAGCATGAACCACAGCCTCAATCTGTATAACTCAAGAGCACCGTCTCCAAATGTAGGGTCACGTAGGGCAAGGGCTGTGAAGAAGAGCAAGAGATACCGATATAGGCCCGAATTATTACTGCCTCTCATACGCATTCCAAAATAACAGGCGGGGAACTACCCGGGTAAAATGAGCAAAATACAGATTTCTCTAGAAAATCCACCATATAGTATGAACAACAGATATACAATGTGCGAGAGTAGTTTGAAAGGTTCTCAGAATCACCACCAGATGTCAGTGCTAGCGCAACGAGTTTCTCGTACTAATTACAATCGAATTTCTTCAACAAAAACAGAAGAGAGGAACTCCACAACGACGTGAGACAATTGCAATTTAATCCTATTTGTCTACAATCATCTTAATGTGGAATACAATAGGTAATATGTCTCTAACACCTCAATACGAAGACATATTTAATAATTTAGGCATTACTCGAAACATTATAATTCAAAAGCACAAAAGAACACATCTAATTCACGGTGAAAAGTGAACGGCTAAGTGTACAATTTTTATATGCACGCTAATAACTGTAAAAAAAAATAGGAGGGCTGCATCCAGCATGAACACTAGAACTTAGCAAAATGACCAGAATGAATCGACGAGGGTACGTCATTTATTCCATATCCTCGTATCGCTCCGGGTGTGTACACAATGAGCAAAGGGGGAAACTTGGGAGTCTCGCAACGTTTAGGGTTGGATGAAAGATCGGCTGCACACTTGGGTGAAACGGTGAAGACCCCGGGGAAGGAGAGAATGGACGGAATGAACACGGCAGATTGGTGAGTACGGCGGAGCAATGGGCGAGAGAGCAACATGGGGGTATGTGTGTGTAATGGAAGAGTGGGAAACTATTTCAGAACCACCCTCTATAGTCCTTTTAGTTTCTACGCTGCGATCGCTCCATTACTTCGGTCTAGGGATACTTAGTCGTGAAGGGAAGAACACCGGGGAGAGCGTAAGGGGGTTACGCAAGGGCGGGGGAAGTTGGTTAGGGGGAGGAAATTTTTTTTTCGAAATGAGGGAAGGAAGGGGATGCGAGGTGGAGTGGTATCGTCGTATTTCCTCGGAAAACTGAATTACGCTCCATAATCTTTTTTCCTCCACTTTTTCCCCTACGTACGCGAGGCGCTCACGGTCCCTCGCGGCGGGGCGTTCCTAGTATTGATCAAATGAAGGAAACGAAATTATGAAAAACTGGGTCGGGCGCACAATTACACGGCTTTTCGCCGGCGCCGTTTGAGTTGTGGAGGCGAGGGCGACATGCCTCGAGTACACATGTGCCAAAGGGACGGGGTAGAAAGGGAAAAGCGGAGGGGACGGAGGCGGACGACGAATTAAATGATCCCGGAACACGAGAGTCCTCGTGACCGTTTCAAGTAAACAAAGGACCAGAAAGGGTTCAATAACGGCCTTCGACCGCTAAAGAACTATTCGCCATACTCTTCAGACCCTTCCTTGTACACGACCTGATTGTTATTAACATCAAAAGATGGAAGATATCGAGCTTTTCAGCAACCGTGGCTTAAGTTTTGGAGAGAATAATTCTTTTGTCTAGGCATGTACATACGAACACGACAAACGATCTACATGCAAATATACATAGTTTGGGAAAAAAGCCGGAAAATAGAGGGAACTGTAACTACTTACCGTCGCTATTAATTTTCAAAATTATTTAGTAGCACCTTTTTAATTGACGAGTGTAATTAAAAAACTAATTATAGGCTAATTAATTCAACAGTAAAAACATGAAAGCTGCTTTAGATAGGTGAGGCTCATCTCACACTAAGTCACAAGCCGTGTGAAAAGTACCCATCTTATGCTATTTCATCTGTTTTTTTAAACTGGAGGTTTCCCACGAGATTTGGGCAGCTAAACGCTCTATTCAATCAGCCTACAATTCCACCTTTCAGAAAATATCATTAAAGGTAGAAATTTAACGCATGGGGTTCCCAAAAATGTGACTTCATACCTGGGTGAACAAGGGACTAATCATATTTGATTAAATGTGATGAGTCGCAGCTGACTGTAAAAATAATTGCTAGTAGTAACGATCAATTATAAATCAATTGCAAAGAAACATCGCCTGTGATACGTCTATGGAGAATTATTTAGAACGAATAAGTCTGATGAGTTAGATAAGTATAGTCCAAGAATTATAGCTTTGATAGTCGAGGTTCATTTACGGTGGCGATATAAGTTATAAATTATTACGAAAATGGCTTGAAAGAGCAGTTTAAGATGAGAATGAAATGTCCTCACAAAAGGCCAAAAATTTGGAAGGATTCATATTAAATTTACAGATAAATCAGCACAAGCGCTGTAGCAAGTGGCAGGGGAGAGACAATATTGACCTTTTTCAATACGCCAAAATGTAAATGGAAGGTTCACCGTGTACAACCAGTGATAGTATTTTCTACGCGGAAAAGTTGCTGAATTGCTGGAATACACGAAATATTAACGTATTTGTTTACTTCTCAAAGAAGCTCTTTCCATCTGAGGACGTTGCCATAGCAAGGAAATGCTGGAATGTAAGTGAAGATGGGCCAGAAAGGAAACCCGACAACGGCTTATTCTCCTAGAAATGCGCTATGGGACATATCGTTCTTTCCTAAACAAGCTAACGTAGTAATTACAATGATTTGCACCTGTGCACTAGATGAATTCTTTCCTGGCAAAGAACGTCAGCCTCTAACTACGTAAAACGCTGTCATGCCACGACGGAGGCAGTGGCTACAGAGATAGTTAAGAAAAGACGCACGGGAGTCTGCGATCGATTGTCTTCAAGAGGAAAATACCCAGACGAAGACAAATATAGGCGAGGAAGAGTATCTACTTAAAGAAGAAGTCTAAGAATGTTTTGGAATGGAGTGGGTGGTGAGGAGCTTAGCGAAATACGAGGAAAGAAGGGCCACGGAGTGGCTACCCCAGCTTTCGATGGACGAAGTGGTCGGAAGAGGAGAATGAAAATAAAATTAGGTCAGAAGAAGTGTGTTCCAATTATAGGTGACGATCGATAAATATTATACTTTATCTGGTAGCGTTCACTAGTGAGAAATAAATAGTAAATAATATCCTCTTACCATTTTATTTTTAGCCTTAAAATGACCACGTCTTAAAGATTATCCTGAGCAAACTCCTACAATATATTTATTATGTCAGCGAGGGATGATCTCTAACGCTAATTGGCATACCTTTACGGGACTTTATGGTGTAAATTTAAAATTTTACTAAAATAAAGTTTGACAGAAGTTAAACTTATTGCATTATACGTTCCAAAGGTGCATCAATATTTAATTATAAAACGTCATCAATCCGCCACAAATTATCGGTATTGGTGCAAATTATAGACTATTAATAAACAGAAATTCTGATTAAATCATTAAAGTCCAAAAAAATTATTTTCGCCTTGATCAGCTCCTTTGGCAGAAACCATCAACGAACTTAAATTTTTTAAAATTCAACCGATCATGGTCATAATTCTGACCTATAAATAACTTTTAATTGCCTGTGGACTAAACAAAAAAATTTTAAGGCCATAAAGAGTAATTGAGCCTCTAACTGACTACGCTGACTCGTATCAATTACTGGAATAAAAATAACCTTCCAAGCCTGAAATAATAATTTAATTTCACTATTGGCACTACCTCACAACAACTTCGCTGTCACTTCAAAATCATATATACCATCAATATAAACACCGGATCGACATATTGGCTCAAACATTATTAGGCACAGTTAGAGAAATACACAGATCGAATTCGAGAAAAACACGGCCTACGGGGTGGGAAGGTCACAATTAAGGACGGAAGGCAAACGAAGGAAAGTTGGATCTGGTCAAAGCTCAACATTGGAATCACACAAATTGAGGCTGTCTTACCGAACTTCCGCCACCGAAATGGCCCTCCCACCCACGCTAAGATCCACTCCACAGCAGCATGACAGATGCATGGATTAAGCGATCGACAAGCGATAAACGAAATTCACCCGTAAATAAAATGAAGAGCCTGAGAAAGACAGAACGAAAGACAGCACGAAAAGGGGGAGCAGGCTAGGGAAAGTACACATTAAGGAATGGGAATGAGTACTGAATGAAGGGAAAATAAAGAATTGAGTTGACGGAGCGCAGGAGAGAAGAAACAATGAGAAACGGAGGCTGAGTTCCAATTAGAAAGATGCGGAGGGAAGGAGGAGAGGGGATGAACGGCTGGAAAGCTAAGGGAAGGAGGGAATGCGGGAGAGGGATCGAAGAAAAGGGGGAAGAGTGGATGAGACCAAGGAAAACAACGCGGGTGAGAAAGAAAAGTGGGGGCCCGGAGGAGACGAGTAGGGCGGCGAAAGGAAGAAAACTTTGGCGGGGGCAAGAGAGAGCGAAAAGGGTAAGAAAAACTTTTTTTTTCCTGGGATCTCTCTTGAAAGGAGTAAACGTTTAAAATTCTGAAAGCACTAATTTCTGGTGACGGGAAATGCCACCAAGAGGGAGGCTAGTTGTAGAACAAACAGCAATTGAAAACACCATGATACCAGCCGCTAATGATTACAAGTAATTATTAACATTCGAAAACAAAGTTGACGACTTTAAGTTTATCTTACGTGGAACAGGGGCTTAAGTCATTTCATGCCATTAGAATTATTATCAAAAATCAATGCACTCATCGTATTCCATTACATTTATATGATTACAAATGAAAAGTAATTATTACCGGAATAGGGGGTTCGCAAAGCATGTAAAAACTTTTCCGCAGCTGACCATTAAAATAAATTTCCTCACAGTAGGCATTATATCAAGATTTTCAATAATTTTAGAGCAAATACTTTGCATAGATGATGTGCAACAATGAAGCATAAAATATATGGGAAACTAAGCCGCCAGACAAACACAGGTGAACCAGGAGATACACCAGTAAAAAAAAGACAAAAATATCACGAGTAAAATTCGCAACAGAATACCAAATATTTTTTGTACATATTAAGGCGGAAAATTAGCATTGACTTCGGAATGGTTTTTAAATACATTCCACCGGTATGGTGCAAGAGTTCAATGACCTCGACAATGAAAATTACGCTTCGACTGAAAATCAAAGAAAATAATTTCACGGAAAAACATGCCGAAAATACTCGCCGAACGGGAAGAGAATGGGAGAGGTAAACGAGATTGCTGACAGAGAAGGATGGGTGTACCATGGTTAGGAAAACTACGAGACCATGAGGTATACAGCTACAGAAGACAAGAAAACACGCGCGGGGGAGTGCAGAGTCCGTGAATCGTACGGTGACAGCGGGGTACACAATGGGGGAGGTGACAAAATAGAAATGGGTAAGGGCTGGAGATTAAGGGATGGGTCAGCGGTTGAGACGGAAGGTTGGGTGAGAAAGATTGTTTACCCGCGCGCGGTTTCTGTAATTTGCCCGCGAATGCGTAAGTTTCAAAAATAACTGGCGACGGAATTAGGGAGAGGAGGCCTAAGGGCGCGTGCGAGGGCGTGTGGCAGACGAAGGGGGTGTTTTCCAGGGAGCGTGAGGAAGACGGACTTCGTAGAAATTTCAAACACGTTGTCCCGCTCTAATGATTCCGAACGCCGAGCCAATTAGGCCTGCGGACACAATCCCCAACGGTGAACACGATTTGCTTCGGATTGAGTTTCACGCACGGAGCACCCATTTCGCTCGTCAAAATTAGAGCATTTTTGCGAGTTTTGCCAAGGGTCACTAGCTCGGGTTCTGAGAATGTTCCACTACGGAGAAGAGCGGGAAAGGAATTGAGAAGAGACAAGAAAAAAAGAACTTGAATAACTGGTGAATCCCACGAACCAAGTCGAAATGCCATTAGGAGTGAATGAATGAATGAGAGAGAGAGAACGGCGTTCAAACAAGATAACCCTTCTGCGATTAGGTACTTGATATGAGACAAGTGGTTTTTCCAAAAGAATAAAACCATCCAAAATGAAGGGTTCATTTTCCTCTCTCATAAACAGTAATTTTTAAAACGTTTTAATTGAAATGGCATCAACTACTGAAATGTTCCGACTAACGACACGCGCTATCCAATAACGTCTGTTTGAATAGTCGAAATTATCCCAGCTGCGATCATGATTCTAATTACAATCTATTTAAAAAAATACTATAAATGCAATTGAGAGATGACAGTTGTTGTTAAAACATTCCTGTTTTCGAGGTTTCTCGGAAAATACGATAAGAATTCATTGCAAGGGATCAAATATTTATGACTTGTCATATATTACATGGGCGTCATGTTTATAGCTCATCTGAAGTAACTGGATACTTTTCAGAATATTTATCAGTATAAATGACCATTTATCAAGAAATATCTGATGGCCGACCAGCCAAAGTGAAAATACTCGGATTTTGACAACCATGCATCCGCTTTCACACTGTCGAACGAGTTCAGAGGTTTTAAAAACAACACACCTGAGCTAGATCATCACTCATGAACCGAAACTGAACACTGAGAGATGCATCGCTTCTAAAGTAGTTGTCCGGGGCATAGTACTCGTATATACTAGTATGCTTCCCGTATAATGTCCACGAATACCGAGAAACATGCGTGGAAATACCTGAAATTTGCAGTTATTCGTGACAAAGACCCAGACTGTAGGGCGAACACTGAGACTAGAATGACAAGGGACACACAAGAGGAGACATGAAAGAGAAGAGAGCAAAAAGGAGAAAGAACAAAAGTGAAAGGCAAAAACGAATTGGGGAGGGGAGAAAACTGTGGAGTTAGGGAGACCCGATAGGAATTAGTTCAGCCAAGCTTCCGGGGTGGAAAGGAAATAAAAAAAGTGGGCGAAGTTGGACGGGAGTGAGAGTTAAGGGGCGTGGAGGTGTGCGGAAGGGGCGGGAGTGAGGGCGGCGGAAAGCAATTGGTTATTAGGGTGGGAAAAGGATTCGGCCCAATAGCAAAGGATACGTGGTAACCTGAAACGAGACGTCTGGAGACTCAGCCAGGTGAAACAGGCGCTACCTAGGGAGTGGATAGGTAGTGAGGTAAATACAGAGAGGAAGAGTGCGTGGAAAAGAAAGTTAAGGGAGGGAAATGTCAGAAGAAAAATTCGAAAAAGCACGGGATTAGGAGATGGAAGCAAGGGGTAGAAGGCTGTAGGATCACGGAAAGAAGTCAATAAAGACGGCGGCAGGAAAGGGTCGTCCGACAGGGGATCTAGCAGAATAGAGGAAGAAGGTATTTAATTGAAAGAGATGAGGGTAGGCGGATGCAAAGGTAGAAGACGTCTCGGCAAAAGAGACGCTTAATATATAAACATCAATTCTTGTGCGATATATATAACGCACAAGAATTAATTTATGTGCAAACACACTGTAGAGCGCATAGAACCGTTGCAGCGAATAACACAGCCCTTCAACAATCACTATGGTGAAATATGATCAATTTTCGTGATTAAAAAACCTGCAAAAGTTAATATATTTAATTCTGAAACATAAAACCCAATTCGCGAAACATATAATCTAGGTAAGGGATCGCAACCAACGACTGTAAATATTGATTTCGACTCCAACCATTCGATGGTAAAATGTAGCGTATACATTTTTGTTTTCTCAAGGGTAACTTTTTACACAGCATATTGAAATGAAATGAGTAACTTTGTAATTCCACACCTACTTTATTTAGAACACAAAATTTATAAATTTAGATTTAAAATATTTAGAACACATTTCATTTCAATATTAGTGACTACGTAATGATATTATTTACTTTTTTAATTAGTTATAACCAATTAAATATGATCAGAAGTCATTGAGAGCAAAGAGACGGTTGACCTGTACGTAAGAAATAATGGGATATGAAATATAGTAGGTAATGGCTTAACTAATATTAAAATACACATTCAACCTTCGAAATACTCAAATTCTGATTTAAAATAAAACAACGTTGAAATACAATGCTTTAATATTGCATATATTAATATGTTACAAAGTTATTAACATAGAAATAATAAATATGAGAATGACTATACAAATAAAACGTGGTAGCCGATAAGGGATGGGTGAGTGAATACTTTTTTGAGAGTATTGTGAGCTATGTGTACGCGAACAAACACTGAGCAGAATGGATAGGAAAGATCTGACTATATTCCTTAAGACATTTTTCCCTGTGTTTAACAGATATGGCTAGAATACGTGAAAAACGATTACGTTATCTGCTAGTTCCACACATGGTATGAATCTGAGTTATCTATTTAAAAACGGGGACTAACACTTGCCAAAAGAATTTACAAGTTCTACAATTTTTCTCCCATTACAATTCTAAGCTAGAAGTGGAAACGAAAAGCCCTGAAGGCAATGATTTGCAATAACATTGGAATTTATCGATTTTCTAAAAGAAGGATTTACATTTTATTCGAGTTTTATGGCTTAATTATAGATTATATACAAACGTTTTAACAAACACTACTTTTGTTTGGGTTAAACTTCTTGATCAGTTGGTTTTTCTTTTTTGAGACAAAAATTTGGCCCAAATAGGGGTGGATTATAAAATAATACATTTTTTCACGTTCCAACGACATTCATGCATCACTCCACTACGATTTCATCACTAGCAAACCTCAGTAAAATATGACCTCGCTTTCTATTTTTTTAGGTACACCACTAACATGAGCTATAAACGTGATGAAGAAACTCGAATAAGTGGTGTTCCGCTAGTGGAAATTTCGATTCCATTCACGACAAGAGGTGAATGAAGGAATACCATTATTGTTGTAACGCCTCATGCCACAAGATGATCTGCATTTTTTTGAGCGAGGATTTCATTCGTTTATTTAATAGCAATAGCATTACTTCTTTTGTATAGTAATACACATGGTAATAATCTCTCAGGAAAAGAGAATAACCAACCCAGACTACTATAACCCCGTCACCAAAGGGAGATTCTATAAACGACGTGAAAATGTAAACACACAATGAATTCAAACATTTAAAAAATAATGGTCTTCACAAAACTATGTCTAGAAGACAAGAATTACAATAGAACATGTGGAAATATTTACGGGCGTTTTACGGTGGATATAACTGAACTATCATATCCTAACTCCCAACGCCCAAATAAAAACGTTCAGAAAAAACTACAATTAACACTTGCTTAAGTTAGACTTGAGAAGCGAGATTCAGTCATATCCCATCGCTTTTCATTGGAGTGTTTCAAGTTTCCAAGAGATGTACATCTCCAATTCTATTGAGAAATAACCAAAATCACGCAATAGCTTTCTAAAGAATTTAGAAAGACGACAAAAATATCGAAATTCCGATAGTCAGAGCATAATGCTTAAATATTTTCCCAGGGCTGACGACAAACTTTCGCTCAAAATCGACTGCCCGGCAATACTTTCGGAAGGTCGTACTCGTAAATGACATCTAGGACCCAAGTGGACGGATGATTTGAAAAATGGGGCGGTAGACGCATTACCCCGACGATATTTTGCAAGAACATACAGGCATTAAGTATTCTTTTTGAACAATTTAAGGACCACATCAACACGCATAACCAGAGTCTACTAATAAGTTTTGAATCCAGTAGGTAGGCAGCAAATTAAATTGGGAGAGAGGCGACCAACTTATCCGGCGTATCCATATTCAGCAACGACCCATTAATTATGGACGGGACGAAAATAGAAAGGCGGTAACGTTTTGAAGCCCCCACCTTTGAGGACACGAATTCTATGCGAGAATTAAAGCATCACATTGTTATGCGGAGGACGAAAATTGTCCGATGCCTCAAAGGAATACGGGGATGGCCCTGGTGGCGTCGGCATGCGGGCGGCAACGTAATTTACCGAGTAAGCCATCCTCTCAATTTCCCTTTTTGCGCAGTTCCGAAAAACAGAAAACAGAGGTGATAAAAGGGGACGTCTCTAAAAAAAGCGTAAGTGTAATTAAAAATCTTAGAGGACATGTGTCAGAGGATGCAAAATATACCTCGAAAATTCTAAAAGACAAAAATGGATTTGATAGAGCGTCAGGATGATTCATGGGCATGTGAATGGATCAAGGTTATACGATCGCTGAAAAAGGCGGTTAAAATTACATAGGCTCAGTACCTTCACGGGTGAAAATTAAGAACCGCGAACTATATTACAAGGTGTTGACATTCAAGATAGTAATGAAAATTCAACACCTTTCAAGTTATCGACCTCCACGCAACGAAAACTTAATAAATCTCAATGGGAATAAATACTTTCTTCGCAACATTGAATCTCATTAATCTAAAATTCATATTCTTAACCCAAGTACCCCTCCCATGGACTACAACCTAGACGTGGTGGAGTGGCTATTGCGATCTGATAACCCATAGAGCTGTGCTGGCTGGAGTTATGATAATTGCTCCTAGAACGTTAACCCATGCCAGATAAGCCGAAGGTTAGGAGCAAGACGAAAGGCAGTCAACACAGAGTCTGTTCCTCAGTGAGGCGGCTGCAAAGGCGTATGACCCCAGTGGGGGGTCCATTGAGTGATGGTGTCACGTTAAAAACACTATTGAGGAGGGCAACGGGAAACCGCCTCAACTATCATTCCCAAGAATATAATAATGGGCACTATAGAGAATATGAATGAGTCCTGGACCCATTCATATCGTCTCATGGGCACTCAGCCCAATCGGCCGTGTGTCGTGCCCGGCAGCGGAAGAGGCAAGGCTTCCGCGGTCGTCATCTCACGAAACCCAATCAAATGAAAACCGACAGCAGCAGGACAGAAGACGCAGAAGAAGAAGACCAAGTAAGTTAGAATAGGGACTTGGAATCTTGGGACAATGTTGAGAACAGGAAAGTTAGAGAATATTAAGCGAGAGATGGAAAGAGGAAATATATACATACAAATTAGGTTTATGCGAGGTGGGAAGGAAGAATAGCGGGGATTACTGGAGTTTTAGTTTTAGAATAACATATAGCGGTGGGGACGAGAGCCAATGAGGGATTGCCATAATTCCAAAGAAACTGCGGGAGATGCCGCAACAGTAACTTTTAACGGAGTCATCCGCTAATGTGCATTTCAATGCAACAATTTCAGAGTGTAAAAATCATTCGCCTTGACTACACTCTGAAATTGTTGCATTGAAATGCACATTAGCGGATGACTCCGTTAAAAGTTACTGTTGCGGCATCTCCCGCAGTTTCTTTGGAATTTGTCAAAGGGAAAACACCATAAGTGTTTAAAGTTGGCTTTAACCTCGTGGACAGTGGCGCCTCGCGCACGACTACGAATGCATGTGACATTGTATGTACGGTATTTCGTCATAACATCTAGTTCCTTTAAAAGCCCCAAAATTTCAGAGTTTAAGAGAACGCCTCGGTAGCTTAAGTGGCTAAAGCACTCGACCGGATATTGATGGGATCTGGGTTCGAATCCCAGTCAAGGCGAATGATTTTTACACTCTGAAATTGTTGCATTGGATTGCCATAATATTGAATAATGAGGTAGGAAGCAGAGTAGTCAACAAAGAACAAGCAACGGATAGAGCATTACTAGTAGAGATAGAAGCAGAACCGACAAACTTGGTCATTGTTCAGGTATACATGCCACCGAGCAATCAAAAGGAGGAAGTGTCGACAGGATGTACGATTAATTAAGAGGACATAATTCCATGTGTTCCAGCATTTGATAGTTATGGGGGATTGGAATGCGACGGTAGGCGAAAGAAGAGGTGGTGATGAAGTGGGGGAACACGGTTTAGGCACGAGGAGTGACCACGGGGAGAAAGCAATTGAGTTCTGCAGGAGACAGGGGTTAGTCATCACCAACACTTGGTTTAGATACCACAAAAGGCGCAGGTTTTCATTGAAAATGCCAGGTGACTCAGAAAGGTGTCAGATAGTTTATATTCTGGTTAGGCTAAGTTAGGAACAGAGTGATTAATTCGCACAGCTTACCCGGAGCGGATGTTAGACTAAAATTTAGTTGTTCTGACGTGTGGAGTCCATTTCAAAAAGATAAAACAGGGGCAATGGTTTAGGTAATGGAATGAAAAAGCATTGAATAGATTGACAAAGAAGTAGTATCAGCATGCTGTAGGGAAAATAATGGACGACGGTAAAGAGCTGATTACTATCGGGGGAAAATAGGAATGCATCAAATAAGGGATATCGGAAGTCGCAAATAAAACTATAGGAACCATTAATAGAAGAAGGGCAAAGAAACCATAGATCACGGATAAGATGATTTGATAGATAGATGAGAAAGAATTTAAGCACAGAGCTAAGCAGAAGGAAGTACAAAGAGTTATATAATAAATTGAGGCGGGCACCAATAGAGCAATAGAAGCATGGTGTAAGACGCTGTGCGAGGATATGGAAAGTTTCCAGAGGAAGGGTGAAATTGGTGTGCTATATAGCAAAGTTAAATCACTATCTGGAAATAAGAAGGGAAGATCTGTGATAACAGTAAGAGATAAATCGGATAAGATAATAGTTGAAATAGAACAGACCCAAGAAATATGGAAGGTATATACAGAAGAACTGTACAGTAAATAACTTAGGCCAATAAGGTTAGACATAGAAAAGGTACATGACGTAGAGGAAGATAGCTTAGGCCCTGGTACACTAGACGATGAGATAGAAAGGGTATTAAGGGAGATGAAATCAAATAAGGCAGTGGGGGTAGACAATATTCCTGCGGAACTACTAAAAGGTTTAGGAATATGTGGGAGGAAGATGCTATATGGACTAATTGGTAGTATCTATGAGGAAGGAATATGACCGGAAGGCTTTGTGAGATCAGTGTTAGTTCCTATTCCAAAAAAGGGAAAGGCTACATCATGTGAGGACTACAGAACAATAAGTTTGATATCCCACGCAGCTAAAGTTGTTCTCAGGATCATAAACAAAAGGATAGAGAGTAGGGCAAATGATTACTTAGAGGATGAACAGTTTGGGTTTAGGAAGGGGTGAGGTACGCGTAATGCCATTGCAGTAATGATATCACTAATCGAGAGAAATATAGAATACAATCAGGCCGTATTTGCCTGTTTCGTAGATTTCAAAAAAGCTTTTGATAGAGTAAATTGGGAAAACTAATGAGTATGTTAAAGAAAAAAGAATAGATTGGAGGGGCAGGAGGCCAATCCGCAACCTGTACATGTCCCAGACTGCTCAGGTGCGAGTGGGAAATGGGGAGTCCGGATGGGTAGTGTTAGGAAGAGGTGTAAGGCAGGGTTGCCCATTATCACCGTTGCTGTTCAACCTGTATGTAGAGGAAATGATTAAAGAGGCATGGGAAGAACTCGAGGTAGGAATGAAAGTGGGCGGGGAATTCGTAAAATCAGTTAGGTTTGCTGATGACCAACCTTTAGTTTGTCAGTCAGCCAAGGGGTTGCAAGCATTGCTGAGTGAATTGGAAATTCAGTGTGAGAGATATGGGATGAGAATCAATATTAATACAACACAGGCTATGCGATTTTCTAGAAAGAAAAAGGCTAAGCTTAACATTAAAATAAGAGGGCAAAAACTGGGGCAGGTAGAACAGTTTACGTATCTCGGAAGTGTTTTGAACCAACAAGATCAAAGTAGTAGGGACGTAAGGAGAAGAACTGCGCTAGGCAAAGAGGCTTTCACGAGGAGGGAGTTGATGACAGGAATGTTGAGCAAAGATATGAAGAAAAGACTTAAAAACTTTGATATGGAGCGTAGCTATGTATGGCGCGGAAACGTGGTCATTGAAGCAGGAGGATAGACGTAGACTGGAGGCTTTTGAAATGTGGGTGTGGAGAAGAATGGAGAAGGTGAAATGGATAACGAAGAAAACAAATGAGGAAGAACTAGGCATGGTGGGATAAATCCTGGGGAGGCAGAAAAAATGGATGAAGGGCGTATTGATCGGTAGTGGGATGTTGTAGACTGTAATAGAGAGTGGAATGTTAGGCAAACGAGGAAAGGGCAGGAACAGAATAGCGATGTTGGACGGGATGAAGGGAGGAAGGAAATACACAGAGATGAAGAAGGACGTAATGTAGAGTAGGTTACTGGATTGTTTTTTGTTAGGAGTAACAAAATATTTATTTGGAGTGGTGTCCATCCAAAGCCTACCTTAACCGGTAGATTAATTAATAATAATCATAAATCCGAAGCACGATGACGTTCGAAGTTCTCTGACTGTTATTGTACTGATGTAATTATCATTTAGGACGGTAAAAAACAGACAAAATACAACAAATAATTTCCTTGTCCGGAGACAAACGAAAGAGAGTATGCGCAAGAACCGCATTGCAAATTCGTTTTATTCTAAAAAGAATACATACCAACTTACAGATAATCAAGATTATTTAACATGAGTTATTATGTTTCTTTTAGGTATGACTCTTCGAGAGCTCCCTTTAAATGAATTACCAAATCATCTCTGTTTACGAAATCAACTGTAGCACCTCAATTACGCTCTCAATATAGTCAACCTCTTTCACCGAAGAAAGAATCTTGCGTAAGAACCATAAACGTATCGATAAAGATGAATCTGCATTTATATTGGAGGTGGACACGGAAAGCAGAGTGGAGAGAGTAAAAAACCCTGCGTGAAATCCAGCTACTCGGCCACGCACACTCGTGCGGATGTGCGTGGTGGAGTGGCCCTTATTGCCGGAGTAGCGAACAAATGGCAGGCTCAGTCGGGCTTTAGGTCTTCCCTCTGCTATTCACACTCGAATATGGACACAGCTGATTACTTCCGAGCACACAAATGTTGCACACTAAATGCCGTGAGGCCAAACTAGCACCAGCATAACACATGCTTTAAGTGTGTACCATGCTTTAGAGAGAGAATAAACCAAAAAGTCTTCCAAACTAGAGCTTTAACACGGTCAAGTCACGAGCATATCTATGATTTAAGCGTAGTAAAATTTTAATGCAATTACTACGTTTATCGTTTAAGAGGGACGCATCTAATGTCATTTCCATAAAATCCTCTAAACAGGATTATATAAACACTGATGAAGTTTGAATTATTCTATTTTTCATAACAATTTTGAGTATGACAACAAGTCGCAACAGTACCAAAACAGTTAATTTTAACATTACCCGTCAAGAACAAAAAAAGATAACGGGAATTGTGAGAAATATCGACCGGTTTGTTAACATTCGGTAAGATGAATTATGACAGTGAATAAAATGCGATACACTATTTTTTTGTGAAAGATATATGCAGCAAATCCTACCCAAGTATAGAGAAATGTACTTCAGTGCGATCACAGGAGCTCTACATATTGGACTGGAGATGAAATTTTTCACCATCACACTATTCTTTTTGAAGATTATCTGCAGGATATAACTAAATGAAAACGGTTTTTTTCGGATGCATTAATAACATTTTTCAGAATGCTTCACCAGTTCTTTCTACAGCGTTTAAGCTCAAAGAATTTTTGTCTTTTCCCTCGGAAAACTCTACCATTTCCACTGGAATACTTCTTAGTCGTAAAATATACTCCCAATCTCCATTTAAATACTCTCTTAGCACACAGTAACATCTAAAAATTGAATTTTCACTCGGAACGAAATCTTCTCACATAGGACACCCATTAGCTATTAAACTTCCACCGATACGCCCTCCTAACTCCGCCCTGTACTTCCCATGCAGCTCCACTAAAGGCGAGGCTAAGTGGCGCAAAGCAGTGGAATCGACAAGATTCCAGTGAAAATTTTAGCAGCGGCATTCGACACGCTCGATTCATTATTCCGTTGCCCTCTGTGCTGCCACTAATTTTCCCATAACAAACTGTTGTATTCCCGATTGCTCCATCTTAAGTTAGCATGAATGCCGAGCACGGGACATTGGCGCACCCGCCTCGGCACTACCGGAATAAATGGACAACTTAAGTGGCTCCAAGGATCCACGCGCCCTCGAGGAGTGCTGGAGGGGGGGGGGACGAAGTAGCGATCGACACCGAAAGCATCGAAAGATACATCCGTTCGCAAGGGCAGCGGCCCAAGAGTCAGAAGCGGATGTGTACGTGGAGGGAATGAGGGAAGGTGGGATCCTATCCCCTTTCGGAGAGTTTGGAGAGACAGAGAGGGTTGGGGAGGAATGCCAGAGGGTGGGTGGGTGCAAGGGGGGGATGATTTCGGGGCCATTCCGGAAACTATCCCACGTAGAATAACGACGTTAAGCGTGCTCCGCCGCAGGAAACGATTTGGAGCGCGCCAACAGAGTGGGGTTACCGAAACATGCAGCCTGAGTACTTCTCTGCTAGCTGGGGGGTTAGATGGGGGGGCGAGGATGGAGGAGGCAAAAGGGTCCACAGAGCGCGGGGAGAGACCCTGTGGGAGGGTTGTGGGAATGGATGGGGAAGAGAGGGATCGAGGAGGTGGGAGGTAGGAAACTGGAGGCGGGGGATGCCCTAATGGGGTTTAGCGGGTATGGAGGAAATAGGCCCAAAACCTCCGAGGTAACTCCGCAGGAAGGCAGATGGGAGGCCGTTCTCCTGTTTCGAAGACACTAAGTTGTTCGGAAAAATTAACAGGATGAGAAAAAAGGGAATGCAGCTTATTCCGTAAACGTCAATAATGAATTAGTACTACCTCCTGCGGGATGAACATAAGAATGTGTTGAGGAAACTTTAAGGAGGGATAATTAATCAAACACAATTAGCAAAAATGGAATAATATTTAAAAAGGGATTCTTATCCTGTCACTGATTGGATGGACGCTTCAAGTTCTCAATACTACAGGAATGATTTTAATTAATTTTTTCATACTTTCAAGGCTAACTGCACAGACAAAAAAGCTGATGTCATTGAGTACTAGAAGGCCAGGATATCAATTTCCTTAATCTAGACAAAATACATATGAGACCTTTCCCATTAAATTATATGAATAACACAGTTGAACTAAGAGATATAGAAACTCATCTTTTCTACGCGCAAGTTTCTGTATTATAAATATAGGTTTTAGAAATTCAAGGTAAACATTATATGTGATAAGTGATAGAAAATGTTTTAACGAGAGAGAACCAGTTTAAAAACAATTTTTTCATCTTCAATACAAAGCAATTGGTGACGCATACCACTGTCCTTTACACAACTCTTCATAAATTAATTGTTTATCTTTAAATAACTAGTTCATAACCACTGATCCAATTTCATAATTGATCATTTCTGTGAGTAACGAAGTTCAAATTCCTAGTCACTGCGATAACTATTTTCTTTCTCACTCTTAATATTTATTAAAATTGTCTTTCCATTAGTAGTGCATACATTTTAAAATGCGTATTAAATATCTACTTACTATGGTTTCTCCGTATTTCACCACCCCTATTCTTCAAAAAAACTCTACCACCACCTAGTCTAATGAATCTCATTTTTCTCAACTCCCTTCTCAAAATCCATCTAAACCCGAATTATCAATTATTATATTCGTAGTATATCCTCCCTTCAAGTCAGCATTTTCGAGCCAATCAATACTACACCTAATATTCATCTGATTTTAACTTTTATATCACCTTGATTTGTTTGCAGGGGAACAGGTATACCAAAAATATATGAAAGCTGTTTCGATTACACTCCTATTTTATTAAGCGGACAACATTTTCAATAATGAAACGCTCGAACTTCATCACGTTAAGTTAATTTAGAGAGGTGATCTTTTCATTTAGACGTTATTGTAAAGAACGTTTTCATGGTTGACGAGCAAGTGACTTAAGTTTTATTACTGTTGCTCGTTCCATATAATTTCTTTATTCATTCATTGCGTCATCATTCTTTACAACAGATATCATTAAAGAGCAGCATCTATCTAGACTAAGAACAGCTTACGTCACGCAATGCTTCATTTCAAAATTAATTGGATCATTAATATATCATACAAAATCCATTGCCCTTCAAAGAAAATTAAATAAATTATTTAAATTCATGTTTAAAAAATATTTTTCCCAGATTTCCACAACTTAAAAAAGATAAAAAATCATTCATCTGATGGTTCTCTTCCATATAACTTAATATTTCATGTACGTGACAACGAATGCAATTGATGAGCACTCAATCTGCCATCAAATGTTTTCGTAGGGACCTTAATAGCAAGGTATTTAAATATGCGCAAGTAATTTCAAATTTAGTATTTTTATTATAACTTAGACGAATATAAACTTTTCATTACGTTTGCTTCAACAGTTCCGGAAGTTTTGAGCCTTCCTTTTCAAAACAATCGAGGAATTCGTAAACGAGGGAGAATATAGACTGCATAAATAATTTTATCCCAAAGGTTCGAGCCATGAACATAAGGTTTAAATGCATAGCAGC
This sequence comes from Hetaerina americana, assembly GCF_022747635.1. NCBI lineage: Eukaryota > Metazoa > Arthropoda > Insecta > Odonata > Calopterygidae > Hetaerina > Hetaerina americana. Next base: position 7,873,721 of record NW_027286808.1, on the reverse strand, counting down.
GTTTCGGGATAACATTAAATCGATAGAAACGACACCCAATTCGTTGAAATTAATGAGAAAACCAATAAGATTCCGCAGCTTTCCAACAGAAGACCACTCAAATATTCCTGCGTTCTCTGTACAATGTAGTCTTCGAGATTTAAAAGCATAGCAGAGGGACACCTGCGCCAGGGGCTCTGGCATCTAAGTGGCAACCGTAGATGGAACATTTCTAGCAAAAAACAATGTCAAATTGGCGGAATATAAACGCTTAAAAGAATAAATGTTCCACCGCAATGAGATAGATGCATATTAACGTATAAGATCACACAACCCATTGTGATGTTGGCAAGCGACGCTGAAAAAGGCAGTCGGCTCTGAGCTGTGGTGTAGTGAGGAGCTCTGTTAACGCGAACCTCCACGCTTCGACCCACGTCACGGAACGCGATGCCGAAGTTTTTGGAGCAGCGTTATTCCATCAAATTTGCGGTAAAGCTTGGGAAATCGTCTACCGAAACTGTCGGTATGATTAACCAGGCTTACGGGGAGTCAGCCATGTCCAGAAACATGATCTTTCGGTGGCACAAGATGTTCGTGGAGGGCAGAGAAGAGGTCGACGACGAGTCTTCGAGAGGTTCCCGATGATGCCTTCGCGGGAGCGTTCCAGGAATGGGAACGCCGCAGGAACAAGTGTATCGACTCACAAGGGTCCTATTTTGAGGAATATTAGCTTAAGATATGTAAAAGTGTAATAATTTTTTTTTTCCTGAGCTCAGTACACTTATTTTCCGGACGAACCCTGTATATCAAATTCGGAGAAGCAGAGAGGTAAAGAGAAACGCAGCGAGCCAATTAACATGCTTGGGAGTCGCGCTAACATCGATCCTAAGAGGGGAACACGTTATATACATCTGCAGAGCTGCCTAAAAGAAACCTAGATTCATCAAACGACGAGTTGGGAAATGTTCGACTGAAATAGTTCAGGATAGGTGCAGTAAATCTCACTTAAATTCTCGGCGATCATATAAGGCCCTGCATAGAATGATCTAATTTCAGAATTAAACAAGATAGAGAAAATCTTCCCATTTCAAGAAAACGTGTAATTACATAAATAATACAAAGCGTCACACACGATATAATTGGAAACGCAGGGCTATAAGCCATTGGAACCACCACGATCACACAAAAGACAATTGACTAGAGAAATAGAGATCGTGTGTGTTTGACGCTGGCGATCAAGGGAATAATTCTATCTCCGTATCGCACTGGTAGACGAGGCCTCAACGAGATGTTGATGGAAATTGAATGCCAAGCACAGCGACTGAAGGAATCCTTTCACTCACACACAATCTGGGTTCATGACAGTATCTATTTACATTTACAATACCCCGCAAGCCACCGCAAGAGCGTGGGCGGATGGTATTAGGGCATCAGCCACACATGTAGAGATATTAATTCATACATACACTTGAATATGTGTTGGCTCATATGCAAAAACTCTTCAACGCAATTATAAATCATGAAATAATTCCTGGACTAATTCCCCATAATTTTCATATTCAAGCTAATCATATTTTTTTCGGACTCGAGTTTGATTTTGTTATGACTGAGTATTGTGCGAGAAAAGAACGATCACATGTTTGGGAGGGTGTCTCTGTCTATTCTATCCCGGTGGTGTATTCCATAACATTGAAACTGTGATATAACAATTCCCTCGACTTCGCGTAAAAACTCGGGGTTTACTGTACAGTTAATCCATCCATTCTTTGATTAACGCTTTCTCCCAAGGATTCCGGATGCTTAGCTCGTATAAGCGAAATAACACATCTTAGTTTCCTTTTTCATTATATTTGCCTACAACTCCTTTAAGGAAACTTAGCTTTCCTTAAGACTGACCCATGGTTTTTGTAATATGTGTACATCATTTCAAGATTGATGTCAGAATAGCAACCAAGTATTTGACATGTTCTGAAACGTGAAACTCGTATTAACAAACATCAATTTTAAAATTTATGTCTTGTTTATCTTTTCTCTTATTTCCTAACTCAATTATGTACAATTTCTGAAATTTAAGTCTAATCCCTATTCTTTACAGCACTCGGGGATCGGTTGGTGCGGTGGCTAGCGTACTGGCTTCCCACCCAGAGTGCCCGGGTTCGAATCCTGGAGACGGCACTTCGATTGAGTACGCCACCCGTCGGATGGGTCCTTAAAGTGCGGACCCCTTGGCTCCTTTCGTTAAGAGTAGGCTAATGCCAATGCCAGGTTTCTCTCCACCCTTCATGCTTTCCTGCCCATCCCTTATGGCGCAAATGACCTCAGCTGTCGGTCGCTTCCCCTAAAACTACTACTTAACAGCACTCTGATACTTGGTCTAAAGGGTTAGAGAGGACCACGTTGTTCGCCGGTACCTTTATTTCTCTTTAAATCACTGTGTCGTCAGCAAATAATCTAAGATTGCTGTCCATGTGGGATCCTAGGTCGTTTATGTATCAGCAGAAGAGTAGATGGCTTATAACATTTCCCAGTGGCGCTCCTGAAGTTACACCAGCCTATGATGAACTCAACTCGACGCTTTTTGTCCGCAGTTAGATAAGAAGTCCCTGATCAAGTTAGTCCCTTCAACAATCATATTTTAGTTTGTGTATACATGTGCGTGTTCTATTTCCATGTTAATGAATATTTGTTCGCCATATGGCGAGATTTCGCGTTTGAATGTCTATTTGGCCAATTTGGCTCGTCTTTTTCTTCTGGCAATGCGTGTACCGAAGCGCACTGCTAATATCCTTCATATAATGTTGTATGATTGCTTGCCTAATGTCTTTCCTCTTGTGTGTCGTGTATTTCTCTTTCGGTGGGTGAAACAGCCTCCTGACGCCATCTCTTGGCCAAAAAATCGGGGTTCTTGGTTGCATTAAGACCCACAGATCTATGTAAATTACGTTTTCTCGATAGCTCGATGCTCAAATGGTTAGAGCATCAGCCCGGCGAGTCGAGAGTTGATTTGGATTTTGAACTCCGGATCTTTCCACTTGCCGGGCGGAGGCTCTTAACCACTTGAGCTATCCAGGAAACTTAATTTACACTGCTGTGCCCTCAGTTTTCCTATATTAAATTAAAAATATACGTTCATCCAACTCTACATGTAAGATTAACTCAATTTTTCCAGTCAACATCTCCAGAATAACCCATAATGTCGACAACTCTTAGGACAGTACATAGTATGTATTAGGTGATCTACAATATTCTTAGTGATCACCTACACACCTATATCGCCTATGGTGATAAACTATATGTATGTGACACTAATGGCTGACGGAAATACTGTCACACGTCCACACGGCGACTTTCAGATGCAGATGACAAAAAGGAAAACCTGCTACAGAAAAGACCCAGTCCCTGGGATAGGGGACTTGTATGAAAGAAATATCGAGATATTCCTCAGAAATAAGTGTGCGGCGTCACCAAGTTGTGGAACACAATTGGCACGAATATATTAGTACGGTTTCGTAGTCGGTGTGTGGGTGCAGCGAAAAGGAATTAACAAAACGTAAGCGCCAAAGCTCTGGCTGAAAAAAATCCCTTTGATGCGGAGACGACTATGTTCCGGATCAGCTAAACGAGTCGAAGGTCTCCACCGCGGAAAATAGTACGTGAAATGAATGGAGGGGAGAGAAGAATGGAGTATTCCGCGGGGGGGATTGAAAGGGCAAGGAACCGGGGGTAGAGGCGGCAAGGCCGAGGCGGAGCGGCGGGCTGCGCCGCTAACGGAATGAAGGACGTCGGTAGGGAATGGGATTGAATGGGAGATTCCTGGGGACCGGAAGGGGAGAGAGCTTAGATAGGCGAGGGATGGGATAAAGAAGGGGATGGAAAGCGAAACAGGGGTGGGAGGCGGCGGAAATGCCTCGCGGGGCAGGGCGGGCGGGTTAGATCTGATTGGTTGAAAGGAGTCTTTAAATCTAATCGCGAAGGGGGTTGGATGGGAGAGACGGTGACTGGGAGGGAGGCGAGGAGGGGACAAAAATGAACGCCGTAAAGCGTGAACGCAGGGAACGAAGTGAATGGGATGTGGAAGAGAGAAAACAGCGTCGAGGACGTAGACCCGGATACAGGTCCACTCCCGGATACAGGTCCACTCCCCAGGATATTTTTGCGGCGCGCAGTTATTTGTACCAGCCAGCGATCCTCGCGACTGAAAGAAAATCACTGGATTTTCTTTTCTCCAATCGGCATATTCTGCTTTCACCCCACAATGATATTTCACCAGGTTCCCCGAGTTACCGATAAATGGCAATGTGCGTCGCGATGAGGTTGTTCATGTGTGATTAAACGAAAAAATAAGTGGTTTCGTTGTGATGAAACCAATATCCAAGACATTTCGAAATATCGAATTACATCTAGAACGGACACTTCACCTAACGCACTAACAAATAATCTTCACATTAATAATTTCTTGTACAACTGAATTAGGTAGCGTATTTAGCATGGAACAATATGCAGTTAATACGCTCGGGCTCAAAAATTAGCTATTTTTCCGTCAAAGCAATGTATATTTCAGATGAGTTTTTAGTCTTATTATTTAAACATTTACTCTGATTCGTTAACAAAATAAGTGACTAATTTTAAATATTATACGGCTTTTTCTAAGTTTCTCACATTAAGAATGTTGTACATAATATAATATTATTTTCAGCATATAACATGCACTCCGATTAAAATCGGATATAAGGTAATTAGAAGGAATTCTGCAAAACGCAAGATTTTTTTCATAATCATACACACAACCGTGAGAAGTAATATTTCAAGATTCTTTTTCGCCAAATATTAACAAAACAATTCTGCATTTCGCAGCAATTTTCTGAACATGTGCAATTCATTCACACTGGAGAAGCCATAAATTATTTGTAGAATCAGATCCGCGTTGATATCTAAGTAAACAACATCAAAAAACGTGTATAATTACATAAAAAGTGCACCGTAATTACTCCTACCATAGGTGATTTAGCTAGTGTTCCAGAGCCGCCTACGAACCCTAATTATTCGCGAAATAGAGGAAAACGAATTAGTTTTCTTCAAGCGAATCTTCAAATCTTACAACTCTTCCAAAATTAGAAGTATTAACGAACCAATTAAAACCCAGTTCACAATTAGCGTGAGAGCTTCACGAATTTGAAATCTATGGTAACTTTACTCCTCATTCAGCCAAATCAACAGCTGAGTTTTCATCTATAATTATTTTAAGAAACTGTAATAATCACTTGACGAAACGGTCGTCAATGAGCGTCAAAGCTTGCGATTAACGTTTTCATGACTTCATTCCCCTTAAAAGTTAGTTATTCCGGAAAAATTATGGACAATTGTAGTACGTATCAAGATAGAAAACATCACAATATTAAATGGGACCCGCACGAAGAAGGAAATATCAAAAAACGGGAATGGGTACAGAGAAAGGCTTCCCAAAGTGTACTGGGGAAGCATAGGAGGATAGGGAGTGTGACTGAAATGTTAAAAACGCTGGGCTGGGAACGTTTAACAATTAGAAGAAAAATGCGACTTTCTGGAATGTTCCGCATTCTGAAGGGAGAGAAAGCTTGGGCAGAACTAAGGAAAGAGGCGGGAAATCCAAATTTTACAAGGAGAAATGACCACAAATTCAAGGTCAAATGCCGGGCACAAAGAAGGAATAAAAAATTTTCTTTTCTTAATAAAACAATTGTTGATTGGAACACCTTAACCTGCAAAACTATTCGAGCCTTTTCCTAACAGGGTGAATACTTTTCAGAAAAGATGCAAAAATGTTATGTAATAATTTGATTGATGTGTTGTGTAAAATTGTATGCTACAGCTTAGTTTTATTTTTTTCTTGTTGATTGGGTAACTGATGGTCATAAGATGGGAATTTTCTTTTTTTGTGTTAGAGATTTGTGTTTCGAAGTTTCCTTCCAGAGTATTTTTTTTACCGACTGATTTTATTTATTATCTTTTGTAATATTGATTCATATCATGGTATGTCACGTTATTTTTTTCCAAGGCAAGTTTGATTATAATACTTGGGACTGGTGTGCCACCTGACCTTGTCTATCTGCATATTTAAGTTTTAATAATAATAAATATCGCATCACTCAATTAACGACTTAAGGGACAATATTTCGTCAACTAGGGTGATCAACTCACTCAAGGGAAGCAACCGTTGGGAAATGGTGATTTCGGGGATTATGGAACACAACATTCTATTCCGTATCCTCCAGGAATTGCAATCCATACACCGAACCGAGGGGCTTTAGTAGGGCTCAATCAAGGAATGCGTTAACCTCCACATGGCTGTGCACTGCTTCGTTTCAGGAAAAGGCAAGAGGAATTCCAAGGAGATATAAATTTAACTCGACGAGGAGTAGTCCAGAATTCTGGGCTCAAGGGCGAGGTGTCTGAACAGTGTGTGGTCGTCTGCGAATCGTCAAATTCGCGGGTATTTTTCTACTGACAGCCTGCATGAGACTGTGCCTACCCACATTCTTTCGACTACACGAGCTATGGGCGCATGCACCCAGAGGGCCCGCCAGATCGGTCGCTAGTGCAAACGGGAGCATTTGAATTAATGGCAGTTAGGCGTAAGAAAAAAATTACCCGACCTCATTGAAATACGCCATGAATTTTTCAAAGAAATGACTGACCAACCGATGTCTTGATTTCCTATTGACTCATGTCTGTTTATTTTTACATTACGATCCAAGAGATCCATACAGTGGAGGCCAATTCGTGTCCACGACTGTGAGATAGTAGCCTCAACTAGGACGCTTTTTTAACAAGCAGGGGACAATAATACAAATCCTATCTCATCGACAGGTTAGAAGGAAAAAAACTACCGAATCATTCTCTTGTGTTCTGCGGGCCGTACGTTGGGGCACGTAGACGTTCTGTAGGTACGTAGAATTATTTGGCAGAATCTGCTGGGACATCAGCCTTTCAGCTGTGAACGATTAGGTATTCAGCTTTGTTGAGTTTTCGTAAGGGAATGAAGCCAAGAGCTCATGAATAAAAATAACAAAATGCCAATAACACACAACATTTCGATTAAAATTGCTGGAGAGCTACCTTTTTTGTTTCGCTGCGACCGCAAAAGGTGCGAGGGAAAAACGAGTAGGTATATAAACCCATCAGTACGAATGTTCTCTTGTCACATTGATACTCATGATAAATGGAGTAAATGAAGAGGCCAAGGACATCTAACCTTTCCCAATAATTTCTAAATAATTATTAAGTTTAAAGAATAGATGGGAGAGATGACTTCGTTTTGAAAATTTCAATAAATAAACGTTTTATAATTGGAAGACTACTAAACTCAAGTTTAGACATTGCGCGCCTCATTAATCATTACTTATCCCTTGGTTCGAAGCCGGAAGTTTGGTTCCATGAAGGTTAATAAACAGTTTAAAGAATAAATTTGATGTTGAGAGTTAAGCAATTCGCGCACAAAAATGTGTACATCGCTCAGGAACTTTTGTACATGGTAAGAATTGGTTTCGTTTACTTAATCCATCTCAATTAATACAAGCTTAGGGAAGAGGAGGAAATAAGTGGCGGAACAAAATTTTTGTACTGCAAAACTTCAAAATCGCTCATTTGTAATTAGTTTGGAATTCTATTAACTTAAATAACTAACCTTAATTCAGGTAGTTTGTTATTTGTAAATACTGACATTTCCAGGCGTCGCGGATGACAATCAGCGTTGGGAGAAATAGCAGAGCATATACACGAAGTACACACTAAAGTATTTCGATCGAAATCGTAAAGCTCTTTGTTTTTAATTTTTGAATTCTGACAGTGAGATTATGACTGATAACTAAAATATCAAAATGGTATCCCGTTTATGTGTACAAATTAGATACTGGTAAGGGAAAATCCAATATAGTAGAACATACACATCAGCGAGTCCCGATAACAGTTATTCTATGTTTTGCAGTTTTATTAAACATATTTCATCAACTATTTGCAATGCGCTTTCTTTAATCTACGTGAGGTGTTTTTAATTAAAGACCATTCACTTTGCATCCCATTTATACTTGAAATTCCCACCAATGAAATACTCCCTAATGTCATGCTGTTCTTTCTTACGGAGATATTCGATTGACTGTAACTGACCTTTCCCACGAGCGGTGAGGTCGTATTGGGTTACGAAATTTTTTCTATTATTACAAAAACGAACACTTGAGATCCGAAAACCCACGTCACACACGTGAGACAATAAAAATACGACAAAACTAAAAGCATCCATCAAACCCTTGATAAAAAAGATAAGGCTTTGAGAAAATGCATCACAAGTACCTAGGAATATACACTCTCAGTAGTATTTTCTTCGCTTTAGTGAAGCATTTTTCTTTGTTCTCAAACGCTCGACTAATGAGCAAAAAAACTCACGAGTACTTGGAGACAGTCTAGTAGAGAGAGTAGTGTTGTACTGCAACCTTATTTTTATTTACGACCTAGCGAATTTATCAACATAGACCATCCATTGTCGCAAATCAAATGGGCCCCAGGCTAACAGAAAGCCCATTTAATATAATTGATTATTCCATGACCTCCTTCTTCTAGTAAATTAAACCGTTGCATAGGGACCTCCAGACACAAGAACAGACTTAACACATTTGAATTAGCCACCCAATTCTTTGGGTCCCAGACACAAAGCCAAAGTCTAAGGAAGGCGCTATCCTCTCGCCCTAGTCAAGATAGCCTCGGTATTTCGTTCACGGAACTGCAGGGAAAAAGAAGCTCCGAAGAAAGTAGCCTGGCCAGAGGTAATCGTCAAAGTCAGCCTACTCCTCTTCATCCTCGCGCCCGATAGGTACCATTCCCACCAAGCAGAGCAAATAAAACTCTTATTCATCCTCCACTACTTCAAAACCTGAATCTGCCTCGGTCGTGGATCACATTGTGTCGCGGAGACTTCCGAACCACGGTCGACGGGGATGCAGCGCCGAAAACGTCGACGAGGGAAAAAAGCCCGCATCCATACCATCGTCCACATACAAACACACACCGAAAACGCGGCCACTCACAAAAGGCGAGTTTCAATGGCAACTCTCGCGGTTCGCACGGATGCAGTACGACTACAATGGAATCGAAGACCGCGGTAGGGAACGAGACCCGAGAGCTCGACTTCCACCTCCTGCAAATAGGTTATTCATTTTAAGGTCACTATGTTTGGGTGTATAAAATGAAAAGGAAAAAATAGGACCTGGATATCTTTATACGCTCCTAACAATGGCTTCCGGTAAATTCCTTTCGTCCGACAGACAAAAACCGTATTCCGACACAAACACACACATTATCCGATCCGAAAAGAATCAACGTAGGGCGCTGAGGAGGGGACGGTCGGAAGACGGACAAAAGGAACTGTGCGGAGTAACACACTCCCGCGGCCCTCGGTCTCAAAGAGTCATACCCACCACACAGTCTCATGCCCTTTCGGTTGAGAACGAGGTCGCGGAGAAATCGATCGGAAAGCGATGATCTCGGCATTGCGCGAAAGAGGAGTCCAAGGCGGCGTTGAGAGGAGAGGTGAGGAAAGGAGGGGAGGGAGTAATAGAGAGGGAGTGAGATGGAAAGGGAAAGGGCAGGCGCGAAAAGGGAAAACTCGAGAGGGAAACCGTACGGTAGCTCAAAGCCTTTGCGACAACCGTGGGGTGCGAAGGAAATCATCTCTTCCAATAGCAGCCCAATGACACGGCACGCTGCTTTTAAAAAATAACCGACCTGGGGATACGACACGCGACTCTGAATTTGGCCTCATGCTTTTCATTCGCTCCTTCCTTCCCAGAGTCCCTAGATACGAATATCAGCACCTCTGCTAATACGATTTTCGATGGCAAAGCGCGCTACTAGTGAACAGGACAAATATAAATCATGATTCTACTCAGCATCAACGCCCACGAAGGGAATGAGCTTCACGACTCACAATCGGAATGCATGAGTCATTTCCTCTAGATTACCAGCCAAGAGCCGCCAAACGTTACTAATGCAATCAATGAACACTTCGTCGAAAATACATTCAGAGCAGTTAGTGGGGAGTACTGATACGCCCAACAAAAAAGCGGACCACAGTATATAGCAAATATAGTATAAACAGTGAATGGTGAACATGTATGCTAACAAGATCCATATTTTTTGTACAGTTGGTACGAAATCGCGTATCACATTTCCTTGAAATTTCACACTCGGGATTAAAATCAAAACGCTTTATCTTTCTCAGTTACCTACGTAAGCAAAATGGAAATATGTCAGTGCTCAGTCAGTGTGTACGCCAAGTCAGTAAGTCGGTGCGATAATTTTCCCTGCTGTTTACAAACATATTTTATAAAATCAACAGGCGCAGCAATCATTTGCTGGATATTGCGGCTGTTGGAACAAATCAATTAATCCAATTCCACTAATATTTTAGAGGAAATAGAATTGGTCATTTTCATCCAATATTCTCTTTTTTAGTGAAACCAGATTTGGTTTGCTACTCGTTTAATTTTGATTCAAAGATATGTATTTTGGAATTCAACGGGAATCACCTTAAATTGCTGCTTCGTAGAATATTGCTGGCTCTTACTGAGCAATCGAGAACATAGGGAAGTGGAAGTTAACTGAAAGAAGGGACTATCTAGCCTCAATCTTGCCCCAATAAATACGATTTATTATTATTAGTAACTATATTTTCAGGTTACCGTCACGTCTCGACGTACTTTCGCTAAGTTTGTAAGAACAGTTGTTGAGATTACTTAAGTAATATCTGGCGCTCTCCAAACGTTTTCAACTTCTACTATCTTACCTACCAAAACATAGCACATAAGGAATAATATTCTGTTAATATGATGACGGGAATAAGGTAATTATAGTAACGAAAATGATTATTTTTTATTGTAAGGGGCTGTTTCAACACTTCATCTAGAAAGCTGAGGATTGCTTCACTTGAAGCTGAATAGGTAAGAGGCAAAATTTGAATTGAAGACTTTCTTAGCTCACTGACTTTTTCCTGCACATAATAGAGCCTCTCTTTCCTTCCCCGATATTTTCCACCCTACACAGGCGCGTTAATCCAGAGCGGAAATGAGTTTAGGAAATAAAGTGCAAAGGGTATCATTGATCGCAAATACATTGAAGCCGAATTAAGATACTATGATTTGTTGCCCACACCAACATAACACTGAAGTAAAAAAATAAATTTACCCTTCCACCAATTTTATTAGGTACGACAAGTTTCAACGCATCGGCGTCATCCTCAGGTACTAAGTCTTTCATGCAGGTCGGTTATATATTACACATGAAATATATTTCAAAATTACCACTCTATCCCTCTACGATCAGTAAATCAAGACAAAATGTCGATTTCACTTTCTAGACACAATAATATTGAAATTACACACGGATCAACATCAATAAGTTAATCGTTAACTTAGAAGTTAAGAGTTTTAAAACGAAAGGAACGGAAAAGGAAAGGGGTACGAGAGAAGGGACAGGAAGGGATGACAAGAGTGATTGTTTGTGTGTCGAGGACAAAGATAAATAACATGATATTGAATGGAAAAGACGACAGGCAAAGATACGACCTAGGCAATGGCGGTGCAAGATAGGGTCAACTTAACGCGTGTTTGCCGAACCCCTTTCATTAGGGGTGCAAATCTAAACAGATGGTTTTTCCTTTATTAATTATGATGAATATATAATTACTCAAAGATTGGTTTCATGTTTACCCAGGAAACTTTGATACAATAGCATGACTTTCTGACAAACTTGGTATTTTTTAACATAAAATCAAGAGCACTACGCTCAATCAATTCTCTCACCCACATACTTTCCAATGCCACATTTCTCCCTCCCTTCAGCAATCCAACATGCATATTCTTTCCTCCCCCTACCTCTTTTACCCAACATTCTCGCTTCATTCCCGTCTTGAGCACCGTATTGCCGCTGTGTATCTCTCGCATCTCTTTTCCTGATTTCTTCAAAATTCTCCCTATAACCTTCCCTCTATCACGCCATCCCTTCTTCGTATGTTTTCTTTCCCGTCAGCTTCATTGTACTCATCCTTCTGTACAGTCGCTTCTCGAAATACGTTTACCTACGCGCATCACCTCTCTTCTACGGCCAAATGTCATAATTAAACAACGCAACACTCCACTTCAAAGTTTCCACTTATCTTTTCCTCGCGTCTTATTTTATAAGTTCCGTCAAAAAAGGCAGTGGCTTTAATGGCAGCAAGAAGGGACGAAGCAGGGGGGAAGTAATTAATCAAAGCCATGAACGATTAAAAAGTCCTAAATTACAATAATCATACATGACTGATGGCATAATGTGTGATACTTGGGATTTATTTAATTTTGGATATTTCTGATGGCTCGTGTACCCCTGGAAAACCAGTAAGTCACACTTAATCGGATTACCCAAGAGCTGAACATACAGTGCACACAACACCAACCCGAAACGGCATTAAAACCCTCGCCTTTTCTTTGAACAAAAAGGCGCACTCTAACTACATGAAAAACACGAGTGGTATTAGTAACTCATCTTATTGTCTCCATTATTTTTTACAGCCAATAAAAATACTAACTTATACTAACGATAACTTAAAATTATATTAATCCACGCATGATAAAGAACGACTCAGAAAAAATATAGATTCACAAAAATTGGACGTACCAAAATCAAATCTCCACCCTTGACACGTTTAAAACGCCATCCACCTACCATTAGTTATTCCATTCCAACTCACGCGCGTACGCGTAACAGCCGATGGAAACACACTGAATATCAATTTCAAAGTATCCTACCCCAAATTGTCCCTTCGCATCCATCTTCTTTGTCATCCACTTCTTTCTTTAATCCGTTCCCCCACCATACGGGGAATGAACCGTTTCAAACATCTTCGGAAACTTTACGAGCAGCTGTGAACCACAAGCGACAGGACGTAACACACTGCTCTATCATTAACGGTGCCTATTTTTTGTAATATTTTCCGAAAGAGTTGAAAACATATTCACCAACCAAAATCACGCTTCACAATTGTCTAGGGCCATTTACTTGATAAGAAATATTTGACAGGTATCCGATTATATAACTAGCCGAGTTTATGATTACTCCATCAACTTACTTAGTTTTTACTCTGCTTCGCACATCCTATTTTCAATTGGTCCATGTGGCCATGCCGTTCTTCATAGAAACAACCGTAACATCTACTCAATTCACTATATTATTGCTTTATTAGATCTTCACTATCGTTCATCAACGGCAATATTTTATTGATTCATTACGAAAATTATCCAATTAATCGAGAGCTAATGTTTTGGGCGAATGTTAACGAAACCATGAAATGTTTTATGGAGCCTTCGCTAATGTATACCTTTTTTAAACAATACTGCCGACTCGGAAGAACAGAGATCCAGCAAAATTAAAGAACGCATCGCAAATTGATGCTATAATAATTTAATTATTTCAACAGGAGAGAATACTGAGCAAAGTTGAACATTACTTTGCAAATAAATGAAGCCCTCTTTTTAATTATCCCACTCCTCCTGACTCGACAACTAACCAATGAACAGATAAGTTGCATCAACTAAATCTCGGTACAGAGCCGGTTACTGGCAAAACATTCTCTACACTTCAAAAGGTGATATTTACAAGAATTTTTTAAAACGGCAGCACTTTGGGGACACTGTGATTACTTATACACTTGGATTACTATAATTGCAAGTATACGTAATTAAAGGTTGTTTGATTTCAAGCCATGAAACCACGTACATAGTATATTTTTCCGTGATGGTCCTTAGAGAAGCAGCGGATAGACGGAGGAGTATGGCAGATTTCGAGCAAGCAAGATGGGATGAAACGAGGGATAAGGGGTTAGTGGGGTAAGGCGTGGATCAAATTACTCCAACTAGTTAAGTCTAATTAATATCAAATCGCAACAGAAAAATTGCCAGCGTGTGTACGTTTTTATACCACTTACTATTCGAATATTTGCCTGATTCAGCAATCCATTAGCCAACAGACTGACCTCTGCTTTTTTTCCACTATCACGCATTATAAAATTATTTTGCACAAACATGTAGGATGATTCAAAAATTCCTCATAGAAGCACCAAGTACGGCCAAATACATCCGATTAAACACCAAGAAGACGAGAGACTTTCACGGCTTCACCAACTAGTCACAATCGAGCATGCGATGACCCATTTATTATTCTATCTCCAAACACTCAGTATTCTCACGGCCATGAGAGCACGAAGGAATTTTCTATAATTATTTTTTTTAATTATTATTATCAAAACGTTTTAATTTATGGGCAGATAAAATGATTTGGGCAAAGAACCAAAACAGACTAACTGGAGCCTGTGAGGTGTCCATAAGTTCGCGTGTATTTCAATTCATTATGCCATCAGAAAGAACACGTATATCGCCACTGGAAAGATTGATTTTTCCCAAGAACATACTTAATCGGAGATTTAAAGGATATTCTTCCACGAGTTCCAAAAAGAAGCCTCACTCGCTTCGAAATTAAAATTCTTGCGCAGTCCAAGAGTACTAATCTTCCATTATCCACGTCATACGCGTAGTCAGGTATATCGGACGATAGTAGACTTGGGGGGGAGTCATTTGAGGGCTTGGGGGGAGGGGAGATTATAGGTGGGGTGCCCAAATCGAAGTAGAAAACGCACTCCATACATTCATTTTCGAGGTTATTTATTTACATAGAATCAAACACACTTTGACAAACTCATCTTTAAATATTCATGGGGAAATTGTGGGTTCCGAGGAAAATTTAACTTTATCCTTTCCTTCCACCTAAATTCTCCACTCCCGAATAACCAAGGTCAGCGGACGGCAGGAGGAGCATAATCCTGCAATGCGGGGAACCAAACTCAGGCTCTACCTGGGTCTGGTACCCCGCGTTACACATTATATATATGTGTGTATTTAAAGTTACTGTTTTACCTGGGAAAAGTAGATTTAATGCACCTGCTCGTATTTTCATAGTTGCCCTTAAACAAAATGACTATCCCGCTTTTAAATTGATTACACCAATTTGGATTTTAGGAGGCTCCCAAATCTTGAGATGAGGCCTTGTTTCTCGCGGACTGCCTCTGACAAGCTAGAAACGCCACTTACTGAGGTTTTTCGGTTTTGGTGCTCCAAAAACTAGCATATCACACCTACTAGCATTACGAATATTATTCAAGACACAACACACCACCCACGCCCAACAGTAAGGATTTGGGCTCCTAGACTGTCGGAAAGCTACCACCCCATGACCAATACGGTCGGTACGACACTCTAAAACGCTCTCTTTCACGAGGCTTTCCTGTCCCGAAATTTTGCCATAAACCATCCCCCGCACCCTCAACTGGTCATCAGGACCCTCCGCCTTCTCCCTACCCATCTCTCCTTGACCCCCCCCCTTCCCTCTATCTACCCACCCCCTCCATGCCCTCCCACTCCCCATTCAATTACGGAAGCTAACTTCTGACGCGGGCTTAATTACACACTCCTCCAGTCGGGCTCTCCGTCGCAGCGAACCCCCACCCCCCCTACCCTCTCCCTACCCTTAACCCAACCCCTTCACGTCCTCCCGCCGTTAAAAACCTCTCTCCTCACCAATCCTAGCTTCCCCCCCCCCCCGACATGCCGTTCCGCTGCACTTGTGAGAATCCTTTGTTGGGAAAAATTGAGGAAGGAGTAGGTGGGTGAGCAGTTGGGAGGAGAGCGTCTGAAGTCTCCTCCGACCCCACTTCCTCCTCAACCTCCTCGTTTCGAGGAGTCCCCATTCGGTTTCTTCGCTTCGAGAGAGAGAGCGGAGTAGGGGGGTTATTCGACGTGGCAATACGACGATGTAAGGCTATCACTCCTATGCATTGTGCACGTCAACCCTGACGATGTGGAGAACTGGAAGAAGTCGATATATCCTCAGCCAATGAACACTCAACCATAAGTGACCGACATGACGTAATATCATCCGGTTCCTGTGGGAAGAGCTATTCACATCCCGGTCTCTTTGGTTGATTGAGAGGCAGACTGATAAGC
Organism: Hetaerina americana; assembly: GCF_022747635.1. Lineage (NCBI taxonomy): Eukaryota > Metazoa > Arthropoda > Insecta > Odonata > Calopterygidae > Hetaerina > Hetaerina americana. The sequence continues at coordinate 7,857,684 of NW_027286808.1, read as the reverse complement.
ATCCACCCAAGCATAGCATAATGATAAGTGTAAGTTGCGTATCTGTGCGTTACGTCGCACTATCTTAATTATTAAGGACATTTGGCGCGTTGCTTGCTCGTATTTCTGGAGACATTATTCAACTTGACCACGAGGTACAAAACTGAAACTGACAAAACTTATTACTTTGTTTTAGTCATCTTCAAACTTATTAAAATAGAACAGAGAGTGGGCTTCGGGTAGGATTATTGGGCAAAAAGTGAGGATTTATGAAGGTTTAGGAAGAGGATCTATGAAGATTTATGAATATATCCAACTACATCCCAGCTCTCTGCACCAGGTGGCAGGTAGAGCTCGGGTTACATTTCCTCCTGCTGCTACGCTTTGTTAAAATTACGGCTACATTTCTCAAGAACGTATTCTCAACTGTAGCTCCGGCTGTTCATTTCTAAATTTATGAATATATTAAAGTAATTGTCCAAGAGCCAGGAAGGGCATTTACCCCAGAATTTCGACAATAGCGAAGTTGTGGCGTGAGAGGATCGAAATATTTTGAAACGTCAACTAAAGTCGAGATCGTAGAGCACACACCCCCTGCCGATTGCAGAGAATTTTACGAGTGACCCCTACGTTTTAAGTTTACGCCACGTAATACCAATACGCATTTACATCAACATTGCTCTATATGCCCGTATACAACTAGATATACAGATGAGTTACTCCGATATTTCCTTGAATCGAGGGCCAATAATTAACTTCGAATATCGCATAGAAAGAAAGCCGAGAAATAGGAGAAAGAGAATGAGAGAGAGAGAAATAAATAGAGATATTCGGACTGCTGTTGCTAAGTGGAGAGAGATACGGATCGAGATCACCAGAGCCGGAGGATGGGGGAAAGTAATGGAGCGGACACGAGTGGGAGGGGGGGACGTTTTATAACAAGGATGGAATATTAAACGGGAATGAACGGGACACGCCTCGCAAAACAAATAAAAATATGAAAAAATTTGAAAAAATAATTGAAATGAAGAGGCACGCAACCAGACTCCCCAATACTTCCCAGAAACTCCGGCAAAATCGAGAAGAGTGAAACGGATGCTCGTGATCCGAGGAGGCGAATGATAACGTTTTTATCGCCGACATCAAATATTTGACGGCTTTCTTTCTCAAGGGGTGCGTCCCCACATTCGAAATTCACGTGAAGTTCCTTTGCAGCCGTCTAAAATTTACCCACGGAGGGAATGGAGAATATGATGGCTGGTGAGATTATTTTTTTTTAATTATCTCTTCCGTAACTGCAAACAGATGACATTATTTCTATTTTTAAACATGCGGTCTTGATCACCGAAAATAGTCCATAACAACATCGTTGGGATTAACAACGTTGGTTGTCATGGTTGACGACAGAAACTGTCGTCAACCATGACAACCAACGCGGCGGGAACCCGGAAAATGGAGACATCCACGAATCCTGAACGCCACGGAAGACTACGATCCAACATAGTCCATAACAGTTCAAACCCTTAGAAACGGAGAGGCAGCTTGAGCGTTTGTCAATGAGAAATCAAAGATTGAAAGGAGTTCAAAATTTAACAAATTACGATTAAGACCAAGCTAATTAAATACAAGTCTAAAATCAGAAACGACTATAAAATGAAAATCAAGACATTACCACGTTTATATACCCAGGTATCCCAATTAAAATGTTGAAGCTGTGTCCAGACTTGTGATTTAGGCGCCTAAGTCACCCGATTTAGGGTGGACGCCATCTTGCAGGGTGTCCAAACTCGTTAGGCAGCGAGAGGGCGCAAATTCAGGCACCTCATTTTGGCCCCGGATTTATGACACATGCAATGTATCCTAAATACGCCATATTGCCACCCCATAATTCCCAGGGCTAGAAGCGAGACAACTAGGAGAAGAATAATCGCCATGGCGGGAGAGTATTACATATGTTGGTCACAATAATATTGGTTATTTCTTTGGGAGTGTACACTTTTACCCGATGAAAAAACCAGGGCTTTATTAACGCTAGGTGGGATAAGGCGGAGCTTTCCTAAGGCAAGAGAAATTTGACGTATGAATGCAGTTTAATTCTTGTAATAACTATATTTTATCAAGTTACTGGATACAGATATTTAAAACGTAGAGGTAAGGGTATATTTCTTTGTTTGGCGCTTCATTTCATGACTAAAAACGTCGTCTTTTTCATCGTGTTTGTATCTATGCCTCGTTTGTTCGATTATCTTACGTTGGTATAAAAAACAATAAGGAAAATAATCTTCGAGAATAATGTTGTGTTTGGAGAGTGTAAGCATTTAGTAATGCCCTTAATAAAAATATAGCTGTCCAACTGGGTAATCATAGGTCGATCGCCAAACCTTTGCAAAAGGAGTCACCGTTTCACTCCGAGGGCCCACCTAATAATAAAACCAACAAACATGAAAAACCGCCGACCAAGACTAACTGTAGGATAAATATTGAATTAATACTAAGCGTAACTTAAAAACATCTAGCATTGGCAACAAAAGTAACCATAACTAAAATGAACAACAAACGACACAAACCATAGCTTAAAAATTTACTGGCAAGGATTAATGACAGAAAAATTACCCTTGAGTAAAATACCATATAATAAGAAAAAAGTATAATTATCGAAATTTAATACTATCTGACCAAATAATTAAAGCAAAATGCAAAAACCGGCAAATGCATAGAGTTAAATTAAGTCCGGTAAGAGAAAATGAATACGAGACTAGTACCAAAAATCGTCCACTACAGGTATAAATCACTTATCGAACGAGTGCCAATTTCTCGGCATGCTCATGTTCAATCACTAAGTACTCAACCAACAGTGTAATGATTGTAATGACCAGAGACTGTTACTACAGAATTTGACGCTAGTAAAAATCACATTTGAAATGGATAAAATAATTATTTTCAATTTATTACGGTAAAGTTCACTAAATGAATACAATTTCTACCGAACTTTCCGCTAAGGAAGATTTGATGCGGCAAATGAACATTTTTCGAATACGTTTGGGCAGTAATGACTTGTCCTCCACCACTGACGGGATTAACAAAAAGAAGGCCAGAGACACACTTACGGGGACGTCACTCGGCATCTTAACGCTTGATTCATGCTGCTTTGAGCCCCCCTTTGGACGCAGACTCGCCCCCCTGCCCTCCAAAAAGAAACACCGGGACAGAAAATATTTTTCGCATGATAATTAACGTTTTCCGTCGATATAAGCCATCGTAAACGCAGGCTTGAAAAATGCGACGAACTTTCATTTCAATTCCTTCGGCAATGTTTTTGAAGATGCGAGACTTCAGGGCGGAGAATGCAATTTGGTGAACTTCGCGAGAAAAATAACGCGAATAAAGAAGAATTATCGCGACGAGAGAGGAAATTTATTCCTTTTTAAGACGCGAAACATTTTTAAAACGGCGAAGCCTAAAATAAAATGCGCGCGTTGCGTACCGTTGTGGAGGCGTCGCCCATTTCCGACACCCGCATTTAAGCCTTCCTGCTCAGCTCCCGAGCAAATAAACCGAAAGTCGAAACCAAACAAATGGCACTGAAGGATTCCCGATCGATTTAAGCTCACGACCGACGAAGGCATGCACGTCCGCATCTTTCTCAATCCTTCGACCTCTCTCTCAAACTACTCCCCTCGCTACCTTCAGGGTGTTATTTCCTCTCTCGCCGTCGGCGTTGAGCAACACTTGGGAGGTAGATTCTAGGCCAATGACGTAATGGACAGTAAATAAAGACTCCCTTGTTCAAGAATGAACACCCGTCATCATATTCTCTACGAAAGAGTGACTCAGCGGATGGCTGGCCCCAGATGAACTCCTCGGCACCTTACTGCGGACTGCATACAGGTTGTAAGAGCTTCACAGGGCGGGGGGTCGACATTCCCACGGGAACCGAAAAACTTCCTAACCGTTTCCGGATGGCAGGCGAGTGGGGGGGGGGGGCTCACGGAAGTAAAACAAGAGGATGTAGATGGATAATGAGAGCAAGAGAGGAGACCGGGGAGCCGAATGATGCCCGGATATCATGGATTTCAGCTGCCGAGGGTGAAGCACTAAGGAATGCCAGATGAATTGTTTTTTTAAATAACGTTAGAGTTATCTACTGGCGATTAAGTTCTTCGCTTCAAGCGGTAGCTCTATTGATTCCGCAATGAAGGACGGGCAACCGGGACACTCCAGAGTTGATGAAAAAATCGTAATAAGGCAGTGGAAAACGGATCTACGATAGCCATATGAATCCATTGCCTCTATCTGGTGATCAAAGTAAGCTCAAGGAGTTGCACGCGGGACTCTTTAGGACCGCTTTTTAATATATCATTAAATGTAATCGCTATTTAACGTGGACATTAACTTAACTTGGATATTACTAATAAATCCAACATTATAAACAAATAGGATTGCTTATCAGTGAGAGCGAATATAGTAACCGTAGCAACACCGTCTGCCATTAATTCAGCTGTTTAACGGTCGGTTTTCAACTCAACTAGCGATCATAAAACTAAGTTTTGGCCTTAACCGGAAGTTGTAGTTAACCTTCAGTTCAACAAGATAAATAACATATAAATCATTACATAATAAAATCTGGTCTTAAGGGGTTTAAGTATACATGGAAGCAACATCTAAGAAGTCCTTTTCCGAAACGCCGAATGGTATCGAAGGTATTTACCTAGGAGCGGAAGATTATTGTATAAAACAAAAAACGTCATTAGCATACATAAACATGACTTTAATAAGAAACCTAATCACAGGATGAATATGATTAAAGAGAAAGCAATACGCAATTATTTAGAATCACTGCAAAAGTGATGGAACAATAATCGAAGCTTTTATGCCGCTGACACGATCACACGCGGGCACCACCAGTACGACTTTCACTGGAGCACCATCACCCGTTTTTAACAGCCAGCTAAGATATTAAAGTACCCACCTGTACACCATCTGGTTTACAGTGGGTTGCAAACGGTGGTGGGGGCCGGGAAAAAAGAGACTTTAAGAATCAATTAAAAAGAGAGCGAGCAATCGGTAAACGTTCCCATTCATGCGCTGCCCATTGTAAATACAGTCGTTTACCCACTAGGAAAAAACTACATACATGCTGTCTGTAACCCCGTCTCGTATTCCGTTGAAAAGCGGTCACGCATGCAGTAGAATAGATCGTGATCGCCTATTTGATGCGGTTGCGTCGAGCCATGACGGACCCTTTCGCAAAGGCTTGTATGAAAATAGCTTGATTAATCGAGAGGGGAAACACCAAGGGCGCATAGATCCTAGGACTGAATTTCGCTATGCGTTACTGGAATGTGCCAGAAGCTATTCCAGCACACCGGAATAGGATGCAGATGCCACAGGAAAAGAATACATATACCATTAAAAATACATTAAGAGCAGCATACTGAATAAAATGCCCAGGAATGATGGAAATTTTCACCCAGGAAATCATAGCTAGGTTTCCGACTGGTCGGCTAATTCTTTCGAAACGAAACGCCCACTATCGAAAGAAGATGCAGAACATAAAACACACCATCATGGGCCGGCGTAAATAAATGTCTAGTACAACGTACGAGGAAATGAGTTCTGGACACATTTCAGGAGTAATTAAGTTCGTTTGAAATACTAAATTTTGTAATTATTCTACAGCCCCATTTTTCGAACTCCATGGTCTATACTTATGTATCAGCATTGCTATGAAATAATGGATTATCTGGAATTGTTAACGCATTTTTTGTTGCAAGGTCGATACTATGATAAAATCAATGGTATGACAAAATTCGATCACCAGATAATATTTCCAAAGGACAGGTATGCTAAGAGTAATAATAATAATTCTGTACGACCAAACCAATATCTTTGACCATATAAAAAGGAGTATCATCGTTCTCGGGTACTGAAGTAGCCGAAGATTACTTGGCACCAATAGGTTAACCAAGGTAGTAGTACACACTCAGGCCTCCATGGCTGCGATAAGGCAGGGACGATGGCCGAGTATTTGTTTTTCATTTGTGCTGGCAAAATATAATTATGTGAATTCCACAATATTGCACATTCCAAAAGTGGAACTCAACTCGATGCTGTCGGCTTGACATTGAAAAACAATATAAAATCACGAAACGAAATCACGCCTACGAAATGGTACAGTCTTACTACATACCTCATAGCAACATAATTAACCTCATTCTTATTCAAAACACAGCATAAATACAAGTATTCAAGTAAGATTTACTACGTCCGGTGAAATTGTTCACTATGGCCTAAACCGGTTAAAATCTTGCCTAATTTAAATCTTGCATGCTACTTCTTCGTAAACCCGATAAACAGGGCTTACGAATAAACTACCAATAGCCTTTGAATTACTGCCAACTCTTTCTCTAGACGACTAAGAAAGAGAAAAGGAGAAGGTAATACATCTCGAAAAGAACAATACATCTCGCAAAGAGATTTAAAGGTAGGACATAAAAATTATGACAATGACTCAGACTGCTAAAAAATAGCAAATAAACAAGATTCCAGACAATGCTGCATCCTTCGGTATCATGGGATTGTTTTCCACTCTAGCTGTTTTTCCATTAATACGAGAAGTACTAAGTGGAGATAGAATATAAAGAAGTATTTGAAATCAATTATTATTACCCATTATCAAGACAAAAACAGTGACAAGTGTTTATCAGATTATGTAATAAAATAAATTAACCTCACCGGCAAGTTTCAGAAAAGATATGGACAATACACCTGAATCACCCAGCATCCCAAAGGAAAACATAACCATTCGTTCCGGACAAACAAGATTAAATGCATAAGATATATTCCCCGCAACATTATCTCAGTATATTGTTGGTGAATTCACTTCTTGGGATTTCAGCGTTGTAAATTAATCACTTTGTGATATTCTACCTTCTGTTGATAAACCCCTACCGGTTTCAACCAAAAAACGTTATTTTCAAGAGGTAAAACTCTTAGAAATGACCTTCCTTCGTTGAAACCGAAAGATATAAGAGCAATAAGAAATCGTGAAAATATTACAAAGGGATGCGTACACAACTTTCTAAATACGTTATACCACCTAAGAGAAATTCACACAATCTGAAAAACAACATACACCACATTCCGACCGCAGATACTATGACTGGGCGAGACGATGACGACGGCAAGCGATTTCAGAGAGGAGTGTGACCGCACAGGTGTCTTCCAGGAAGCATCGAAAACTTAGAGGAGGGGGACAAGAGGAAAGAGAGCGGTAGGGGCAGAAGACTACCGAAATATCGCTCGCGAGTCTTCCGCCCTCGGGGGAGAGGAGGGGGAAGGGAAGCGCCAAAACGTCTGGGGCAGCCCACCGTGAACTCCGGCTCTCAGAGTTATGTGGGCCGACGGGGCGGGATGGATGGATATTTAGAGGGGAAGGAGAACGGTCCAATGAACATACCCAGACCCGTCGACGAACGACCGACTCCTGCATCCCGACCTTCTCCCCCTCTCCGTATCCACCCCCCCCCTGCTCTTCCTCCCGCTTACACTCCATCCCGGCGCCCACCCGGGACCCGCCGCGGAACCGACCTCTCCGACCGGCCCATTCATCTTTCGGCCCCCCCTCCCACAGCTCCGGATAAATCACACATGCATAGCCGTGCGAAAATAAAACAAAAGAGCGGCGATATCGATCTGCAACGGTCCTCCCTCCCGCCACACCTCTTCACAAGCTTCCACTCTCTCTCCCGTCTCTGAATCCACCCGTCAATCGTAATGGTCGCCTGCTTCACTCGACGAGGATGTCGGATAAACCTGCGTGGCCTACCTTCCAACGACCCTGTCTTACTGTAACTTCTGGCGCCTGCGGGGGAAAATCCCAGTGCACGGAGGGCAAAGACTGGAAATCCCTCAGTTACGGGCGTTGAAGTTCCTTCACGTATAAAACTTTCTGGGAAAGCCTTTAACGAAGTTTCATTTAATCGTAGAAAATTATGTTATTCTTTCTGTGATCAATCGAAGCCTCATAAAAATGGTTTTGCCTAGCAAAATAATATTTTCGCACTTGAACTGCTATCTCCAAAGAATATGAAAAGCACAATGGTATCTGAAATAGGCATTAGATCTCATGGACTACCAAAGCGCACCTCTCTGAAATTTTCTTGGGCGTACAGATTAATTGAAAAAAATCTCAAATAAAGATTTTATTCAAAATAGATTGATGTATTCGACTTATGCCAAGACCTTTTCCACTGCAACGAAAACAATGATCTTCACAATCCCTCCAATGGAGCGATATAGGTTGACGTAAGTAGTTTATTGCCTAAGATTGGGCACATTACTAAAGAAACTTCATAGCAGTTGAAGCTTTGAAGAGCCACCATTACACCGACACTACTCTTAGCACAATGTTACATTCTTGCAACTTTAAACAATAATTCAGTTAATAAGATTAAAATTTTGCATTTTTGATATCTATAAATCTCATCCAAGCCAAAGCAGCACCAGGTAACAGATTTATCATCAAATTATAATTGTTACGTCATTAAAACATGGAAGACCCGATTCATGCAATACTGAAAAGAGAGGGGGCGAGAACGTATTTTGAATCTGCAGCTGTAATTGAGTGAAAAGGAAAGGAATTTATACCTGTAGATTTCCGATGCAAAAACTGCAAAATTGCATTCTCACTCGACACACCCCACAACTTCCCCAGAGCCCACAGGAAAACCATTTCTTTTTTTCTTCTCCTCCTCCAGCCTCCTACATATAAGAGGGGGGGTAGAGAGTCAGTGGACATTGTAGAGGAAGGGGGAGGCGGTAGGGGGGGCTCGGCCCGCCATTACCCTCCAGAGCCGTCCGTCAATGCATCATGCACAACGCGAGCCGGCCACACACTACCCTCCACCTACACTCTCCCCGCCCCATTCCCCTCTCACCCTGCAAATTCCCCTCTATTCCCCGCCGCCCTCCCCCGCGCTCTTGTACGGACATATAGTACTGACTCCCTCCATCCCTATGCGCCCCGGGGGCCCTCGGACGCAGCGCGGCTGTGGGAGGGGGGTGAGGATTGCTGCAGGAGGAGGGACCATGGTAAGAGGGTGTGAGAGGGGTGTCTGTCGAGAGGGAGGAGGGAGTGTGTAGGGAGGGAGGAAGAGGAGAGAGTGTGTGCAGGGAGGGAGGAGGAGAGTGTGTGTAGGGAGGGAGGAGGAGAGAGTGTGTGTAGGGAGGGAGGAGGAGAGTGTGTGTGGGGGAGAAGAGGACAGAACACGGGGGAGTGGACTGGTGGGTCAATGTGGGAGTGGAGCGTCAGCTACTTCAAAGTCAATAACGTGGGTCTCTCTGCTTCCTACTGCTCCTACTGCTGCTGCAGGAAACAGGGAGCAGAATCACTAAATCTCGACTATTTTAAACTCTGTTCGCCTAAACTACTGCGTCTTCCAGCGTCTAAAGAACCACAAAAATGATGTAAAGAGAGCGCCTTAATCCACAGAAAGAATTTAGTAAGCAAAATAACGATGAACATGTGAACATATTTACATTTGTAATACACGGTTCATTCATACTCTTTGTTTAAAATGCTATCGTTTCATATGCAGTAGCTTTTTCCTTTGCTCTACAGAAAGAGCCCCGGAGCATTACAAAGATTATTCTATTCTCCATTGCACGTATTTGCGAGTTAATCCGGCATGTATACCAAATTTGGAGATCCTAAGAACATGCATCTCAGTACTGATTAAGTAGGAGTGCTAAGAAGCTTAGAAGGCGGTTACAACGAAGAAGTAACCACCATACGCAAAGAATATAGGAAAGCAAAGATGGAAGTAGTTATAACGTAAAAACAAAAGTGCGGAGTTTGCCACAATAGATTCGAGATCCTGAAAATTCAGACAAGAGAAGAGTGGAATTCCTTGAATCCTGCAGCAGAATAAGGATGCTAAAGATCAAATGAGTAGACCAAATGAGGAAGGAGGAAGTCGACAGAAGATTGGAATTGGATCAATGAGAAGCACAACACACAAATGAAGAGATAGCTGACTAAGTATATCTAAAATTACTAAGGAAGCAAACAATGTTTCTACGAGTGAGAGAGTCCTTCCCTTGAAAACTCAAAAGTAAGCACCAACTGCAGTTATTCCTCACGGTCTCATCCCGTCACATGACTTCGCGTACCGCTCCCTTGTCAATACCCAGGGGTGTTGAAGCTTCGATGAACTCATTTATATGAAATAAAACGCTCTATTTCGAATAGAGAAAGCTTTCTTTCATCACAAGGAAACCTGAATTCCAACAAGTTACATTATCTTCAGCATCGGTTGAAAATTATTCGCGAAAGACTCAAAATAGCTTGTAAATTAGGTCTTTACACACGGATTAAGCAAGCTATTTAAACTCATGGTACATGATATGACAAGCATACCTTTGAAAATCGGCACTGCGATCTAATTTATTTATGATTTTAAATAATCTATACATCGAAAGCAGATAAATATTTTTTACACACAATACGAAGACACGTTTTGCACACGGTTAAGTCATTCATTAAGTTTCGTAGACTGCCGCCCCGTTTCAACAGTAGAGATCTCCATACAAAAAATCCTGATTTCAACGATATTGCCAAGATACAATTTTAATTGATATTTCTCAAGATGCCGATACATCGTCATTACCTTGATAATTTGGAAATTTCAAAGCTCTAAGGATTTTGGAAACAATATACGTAGTAGATCTAGTATCAGAAATGTTTTGCAGCACCCGCCTCAAGCCGTTTTATATCGACGAATCATTAGAGCGATGCAACAGATATGGAGAGAATGAAGGTCGGAGATCGAGAGATCACACGCTGATTTTCCTCGTTCCGGCATGAGGCGTCTTAAATACATCAGACCCATATCTCCCTGCCGGAAGGAAGCGCTCTAAGACGCGTAAAGAGATTTTCCACCAAATACTAGGCCCGAACAACCAAGTGAACAAGTTACGTAAACTCATATCTGGGAGAATCACTTGAGGGTCCCCGCACAATAACGTCCTTCAAGATAGTTTTTTACGTGAGAGTCGAAACCGTCTCGTCAAGGGAATGTATTCAATAACCACCTTCACTTCAACCCCTCTCGTCGACAGCACGGTCTAGCACGAACCGGCTTTCCCCTTCTCAGATGCAATGACCCCTCCTGCCCCAGGATTCGAGTGAGGAGTACGAAGAGGAAGAGAAAGAGAACCGAAATAGGGGTGAATCACCCACGCGGTGAGCGCGAACGAATGGGATAGACTGGAGACGTCCGCCTGCCCGCCCAAACTGGGGTCCACCTGCTCGTGGATTCGAGAACCGCGGCATGCAACTAAAGGCCTTGACCGAAACCCGAAGCAGGTCGGGACGGACCACGACTTCGATCCATGTTGGCATCCACTTCTAAGGCCCGGTAGGCCCCCCAGTGCCCGGCATAAATACGGGTAACCCAACGACATTAATGGGGGGGTTACGCTGTAATGGTAACAGTAATTGAATGTTTGGTTCTCCGACCGCTACGGCCATTTTTAGCCGATGAGCCAATTTAATCAATACCATAGATTCAAGGCAATTTTCATGCTCGATGCGGGATTTCAGTGGGGAACAGCCGAGCGCCCACCGGCAGCTACGCTCTGCTGCGTTTGCGGCGCTGTTCTATTCGACACAATTTGTGGGGCGGGATGTGTTTTGAATATGATCAAGAATTAAATACTAAAATGTACCGCAATACGCTGGAAAAAAGAAAGATCTATACCAAAACACTCAGGGTTTTCGATATCCGATTCCATCTTGAAGAAGCTCATTAAATAATTCCAACAGTGTTAAACTGTCCCATAACTACCTACTAAACATATATTTAATGGTGAAAAATTATTCCTTCGAAATATTTATAAATTAATAACCACTGAAATTGATTTTGACATAAATAACATATGAGAGAGAATTAACGTGCTTCAAAATTTCAAGCTAATTAAACGCCAACATCCGCCGGGATCACATTCGAGAACTTTCTAAATCTCGAATATGTAGTCCATTGAGTAGTCAATAAAAGCCTCAAGTGTGTATCAACCTCGCGTTTCAAACAGTAATGTAGATATCCAAGTTTGTCTACACGGACATCATAGTCCTGTACGTATTGCACTTTATTTTTAGTTAAAAAAATGATACACTAGACCTGAGAAAGATCGATCACAATGGTGAAGTATGTTTAGGTAAAGGAAAAGTGAATATATATATATACTACCTTGATCATAAAGTTCCCGGAATAACCACCGTGTGGCGCTCCCATCGTTCCGATTTGAGTTCTGTTTTTTTTGTTAAATTGGTACATCTGTTGTTGATATTCCCTTTAAATCTTAGTGTCATAACTTGACATTTGCAAAAGTTACGTAGCTAAGAGTACATCTATCTCTGTGTGTGTTGGCGATTTTTTACAATTTCAGAAATGGATTTAAATTTGCAACAACGAACTTGTATTAAATTTTGCGTAAAAAACGGATTTAGTGGCGCACGGACGTTGGAAATGTTGGAAAAGTGTTTCGGCAACGATTCTCTAAAAAAAACTGTCGTTTACCAGTGGCACGAGCGGTTCAGAAGTGGTCGTGAGTCAATCGAAGATGATGAACGCAGTGGCAGACCATCGACATCGAAAGTCGGTGAAAAAATTGATAAAGTAAAAGAAATGTTGGTCAATAACCGCAAATTAACCATCAGAGAAATAGCGGAGGACTTGAACATTGCCTATGGATCCGCCCAAGACATTGTGGTTAATGATTTGGGTTTCCGTCGTGTAGCAGCAAAGTTGGTGCCAAAATACCTCAATTTCATGCAAAAAATAGACCGTGTTGACGTCGCATTAGACATGATTTGCGAGGCTGAATCCGATCCCACATTCATCAAAAGGATCATTACTGGAGGAGAGACGTGGGTTTATGAGTACGACACGCAATCCAGACATCAGGCAAGTGAATGGCGTTCACCAAATGAGCCGAGACCAAAAAAACCACGTCGTTTTCAGTCAAAAAAGAAGGCAATGCTGACGGTTTTCATGGATTACAACGGTGTAGTGCATCATGAATTTTTGTCAGAAGGCCAGACAGTAAACAAAGAGTATTATTTGGGCGTTATGAGACGTTTGCGTGAAGCAATTCGCCGAAAGAGACCAGAAATGTGGGCAGAAAACTCGTGGATTTTGCACCATGATAACGCACCGTCGCACAGTGCTATCATTATTCGTAATTTTTTGACGAAAAATGCAACAAATACCATCCAACAGCCACCGAATTCACCTGATTTGGCTCCCTGTGACTTCTTTCTGTTCAATCGAGTTAAAAAACCATTACGGGGAACGCGTTTTAGCAGCCGAGAGGAAGTAATGGAAAAATCGCAGGAAGCACTGATGGACATACCGAAAACCGAATATAAAAAATGTTTCGAGGATTGGATCAAGCGCTGGCATAAGTGTGTTGCAGTCGATGGGGATTACTTTGAAGGGGACAATATAGATTTAGATGAAAAAACTTGTATTTTTAATTTTCTGAATAAATTCCGGGAAATTTTTGATCAAGGTAGTATACCTGTATTATTAATCACTAGTCACTTGGGTATAAATATTTTCTGCGATGAATACAATGTTTACAGAACAGCTATTCCGAACATTAAAAGATCTCCAAGCCTTGACGGTATTCGGGAATAAATATTAAGTTTAAAAGATGTGAGAAAAATATTCCTAAGAGTAGGTACCTCAACAGTCGGATTACATGGTGGGTCGGACTTAATTTGCGCATTTTCACTCGCAACTGTCCGACGTTCTGTACTTTGAACGTTATCAATGCGTTTGCAAACAATTATATTGCCCAAGTTCATGCCATTTTACTCCTAATATGTAGCAACATTTTTACTTAAGGTTCCATCTGGTATAATTTCCAGTTTTCGTCTAAAATGCAATATCGCGAAATGAACTATTTAGCACAACTTGCACACAGAGGCTAAGAGTTAATTTAATATTATCATAAAAAAGTAATTTTAATTTCTGAGATTTGTAATGAAACAATAAAGAAATTTTCAGAAGTACCAATCCCCATGAGTTAAGTTTCCCAACTAAAAGCGGTTGAAATCGATTCCCCGACACACAGGATTTTCACATGAGAATTCTTTGGAGAGAATCAGTAAATGGAAGAGCATTAGCACTCATACATGACGAATTAAAACCTTTCCTACATAGCATCCGACTGCTTGAACACTAAAGTAGAAAGCACATGGGCCCAGAAATTATCGGGTATCGAAGAGGGAAAAACTCCCGTTAGGACCGGTTCATTGAGCGTTCAAAAATTCTTTTTGAGGTCCTTGAGAACGAGAATGTTAAAAAAAATCCGTTCAGCACCCTGCGACAAACTGAGAATGACTTGGTGGGGAGAATTATCCACTATCTGGATCCACCAATACCAGGGGGAGAAGGAGAAAGTTCTTGAGAAGCCGGGCGTGGGAATCGACCCATGCCATCGCAAACGAATGACGTGCCGAAATAGGGATAGGGTGACGTTAAGACCCAAGGTTCATTTTAATGCCCATAATAGAAGCCCTGAGAAGGGAATGAAAACGTAAAAAAATGTTTCAACACTTCCGATCACAATTACAGTTTGGCAACTCTAACCGCTCGCGCATATTACGGTGTAAAAATATTAATAACGTATATATTGCGTCTAAGCAAAATACCCATGCAAGGAGAGATGTACAGGCGCACGAACTACCAAGTTTTCTAGCGAACACGATGCCCACAGTAATGAAAGGATGGGTTTTCATTTCGCCTCGACCCATTTAACCAGAAGAAAGATCGAGATAAATCATGCCTGCACCAAACAAATTCTTTTGTCAGACGGGAAACGAAAAAGGAAGAATTGGAATGCAGAAAATGAAATAATGTGACGAGGAGAGCATACTTAGAAAAAAAAATAGAGTCGAGTTTAAAAAACTGACTAAGCAAACATGATCGAAGTCCTCTTAGCTTCTTCGTACTCCTCACCTTTCCATCTATGAATGCTAAAAATTAATACAAAAATTGGTCGAAAATCCACGTTTTATTGAAATAAAAAATATAAGGCCTAGGAACCGCCACAGAGTTCTCAATTTTCTTTCCACACTAAATCAAGCCATTAAAATATTAAACTATAAATACTGATTGTATTCAAGCAAGGTCATAACTTACAGAAATAAGAACTTGAGAAATAAGCCATCAATACATTTAGCAATGGCGAATGATACTTTTTGACAAATCGAAGGTTGTCATATAATTACAACTGGCCTAACCCCTGAAGTACCTTCATATAAATACGAACGATCCATATTTATCCTTTAAAATCAAAACGAAATGCAAAAGGGCAAATAACTTGCTAAAAAAAGTAATGACCAACGGATGACTGCTATCGGTTCCTCGAGAATAATCCATGCATCATACTGGTCGTTTTTGGATGCATGGTAGCAATTGCCGGAACACGGGAAAGATTTTAACTGCAGAATGAAGGGTAATTCTTTTTTCGTTTGACTCCACAGCTCTGACTTTTACAGCTTCACAATGGAACAAGATGTAACTGGTTTTTGATTTGGGGCAGATACATAAGCGAGGGAATCAATAAAAAAATATGATATTGTCGTGGTCGCGAAACAATTGAAAAGGCGATACCAGTCGTGTGACTGCATTCTAATAGAAGTTATAATAAACAACAGTCGGGATGTCGACAAGTAAAGGAGACTTGTGAGATAGACCAAAACACGCCAATGTTTAGATAAAAATAGCAATTAGGAATTATACAACTGAGGGTGAAGGGCAAATTACCACACATAATCCTCGGTTATATCCTCTAAAACCCCAACAGCTAGCCGTTAAAAACAATGAATGGCAATGAAACTGGCCCAGATTACGCCATTTGTTGGCTACTTCGCTAAAACATTCGTCAGGCACTTCCAGGCGAAAAAATACAAAACTCACGAATAGCATTCGGAAGACCATACGCGTAGAGAATGAAAGCACCGCCATAAGAAATCCTTTTTTCCGCGCCATAGGAAACCGAAACTTTATGAGGCCACCAAAGTGAAGCGATGGAATACCCCTCGCTGCCTAGCGAATTACATTCCGCGCCACAAAACGGAGCCATGTTACTCGTAGATTATCCCTTTCAGAAATCCAAGCACCAAAGTCTCCGTTAAGCAACACGGTTAAGATCCATGATCACTATGGCCAACCGTTCCCTGGAAACGTAACTAAGTAGTGCTCTGGCAATCCATCTTCTTTCACTGTTAGCCCAACGCACCTGCGAGGTTGTATTCAGAGATATTCGAAGCCCGACGGCTAAGACATTTGATATGAGGAAAGAAAAATCCCATGTCCGAAAGACCTAAAGATGAGACAGCGACTGCAGCGACAGACTCTAAAACGAAATCTAAGAACCTAACTTCAAAAAGGCGGTGTAAACAGAGCCCTACCACCCTTATGCGGACATTATACGAGTATATGTATAAGTGTGCGTCATGCGCGTAGGTTCACAGCATCCCGCAATTTCCGCCGATATGTCAGAAATAGAGGTCACGTCTCGGTCGCAAAACGAATACATAAATATCGACAATAACTCGAATTTTTTCCACAGTCCTGGCGTCTATGTCACTAAGCATTAGGCATCAAAGGAGGAGATCATAGACAATGATCGAGAGCGCATAGCGTTCCCTTTGTCCGATGTGTAGTTTCCTACTTATTACGCGCATCATCGCGCGTAACAAGTAGGGAATGCTAGCTTTCCCTGCCCTATACTTGTTTGCGACGCGGTTACGCTATGAGGTTTTGTTAACAGTGCGGACGAGGCTAGAAGCCTTGGCCACACAGTGATATACCCATATGCATATGCCCGCGGGAGACTTCTTGTTAGAACTGCTGCGAACGGCTCAATATGTGCACGCCAACCCTAGCCCTCCTCTCCCCCCTCACTCCCCTCTCTGAAATGGGAGAGCCAGAAGGATTTCACTCAATGATCACCACGAGGCGACGGTCAGGCTTAATGAGGCAAGATTATCATCTTCTCGTGCCGCCTTCTCCTCCGCCAGGGTCCCGCCCCACATTCCACTTGCCCCTTATCACGAATAACCTAACTGCTTTGCACCCACGAATCTCCATGACGTGTTATGCAGGGTTCAACTACTTCCTTCTGTCTTAACTTACCACATCTGCAATTGATACGTTATTATTGAATGCTTCTATTCCTTAAAAATAAGTCAATAAATGCTTTACATAAGTATGCTCCTGTTTCAGAGGAGAACTGCATTGTGCATCACCCATTGGTGCATTCGCTAAAAGTGGCTCAATTTAAAAGTCCGTCAAAGCCAACTGTTAAAATATCTTTACCGGTTGCTTGGCTTACAACATATTAACACAAGCATCTAATTCGATAAATAGATCCAAAAAAATTACTGCTTATTTTTGCATGTGTTTTACGCCCATACTTACTAGAACTCGAATTGAGATTTCAATTACCAGAGACTATTATTGACGTACTATAAGAATTTGTACGGGAATCTTAAGTCCACAAGGGGCAGTCAGTCAGAAGTTCCAATACGTCTAACTGCCGCAGGTACTTCGTACATTTCTCGTCTTCAACTCATTTCCGATATGCAATACTTAAGATCCTTCCGTTGTAACAAATGCGAGATTTCCTTAATATAAATAACACCAGCGTGTAATTAAATCCGTTAAAATAAAAAAGATTCACGTGGATTACATAATCTGGCAATGGGCTTCCTCGCCAATTAACTCACAAGTCATGGCTAATAGCCTGAGCGTCACTTGGTGGAATCCTTCCGCACTGGGAAAAAGCAGAAGTTCTCCTCTCTGAAATTCCACTTGCTAAGGATGCGTAAGGGCTACGATTTCTGCCCGCGGAATTTCAAGATGTCCCAAAGAAAAGGGTACAAGCTAATAAATTTTTATCTGGAAAATCATATTACTTCGGCATTCCCTAAACGTTTTAATCTTGTCGCAGGGCAATTTACTGTAATATAATAATTGTGTTTTATAATATACAGGAATTAGGGGAGGATTATCTTCAACGACGAGAGGCGTTTCCCCGGCAAACTATAAATATTATGAGTTCTGCCAGATGAAATAATACTTCCTAAGTTTTGGAAAACTTAAAAACGAAGTGGATCGAAATGCATAACGAAATGTGAGCCACATTTACCTCGACTCAAAGTATCACTCATTTATTTCAGTATATTACACAACCAAATAATATCTCCCCTCAACCGACATTCTATATTTTCCCTGGTTGTAGTGCCCTCGCGAAAATATTCATACAGGCATCACATGTATGAGTACGTACTGCACTGGAAGTAACTCCAGCTCAGCACTTGTTTATGGCAAATAAAACCCGTAATGCTACATAAAAAAGAGCCTCTTGCGTGGTGGATTGGACCCTAATATTTGACCGAGCTCTCCCACTAGTATCTGCACCAAACGATACGATGCCGCAATACTCAACCCTCCTCGTAGTGGCGGCCGAAAGACAATGATAACAACCCGACCACCGTAAATACGACCCCTGCTTCTTTCTATGGCCTCCCCGGAAGAAAATTGTTTGGATGAAAAGCTCTTAACCCACACGCGAATGGCGCCATGGGGGAAAGTCATTTCATGCACACTACAACGCTTAAGTACTTGCAATATTACCATGGCATACAACTGTGTTAAAGAAGAAATCACCAAAAAGACCTTAAACTTCCAAGTAATTTTGACACACGAGCAAATAAATGTTGCAAGTCACCTTTGTAAACCTGAAGCAAAACGGTTTCCGCACATCCATTTTAAGGTTTTTGTTCTTCTTCATTATAGGCTAAAATTTAACAATTCCAAATTTTTTATGCTTTTATGTCCAATAAAACTAAAAATATCCATTTTGTCCCTCATGAAGCCTCACAGGATGGAGCGCATTCAGTGACTAGTTCGAAGCAAACCGCAGTAGCGTCGACTATCCATCGGGATAAAATATCATTAAACTTCACTAAGTTAACCAAAAACACGATTGATTTTGATTCATACCAAGGCACTTTAGGGTGCTTCGGCAATCAGACAAACATTATGAACACGAATGACAGTTTAATTGATATTTTCTGAATTTATGAAAGTGCGTTTAGTAAGAAACTCGTTTTCGATTGGGGAGAAAGACTGAAGACTCCAACTAAAAGTATAGCCCGTCAAGCAAAAATTAACACAAAAATAGGTTTTCGGCAAAAGCTGGCTGGCTTATCAACATGCCATGTTAGCTTATAGGAGGTGGCATACAGTAGCTTCAGCTATAACATCCAGTAAATAAACCAATAGATAACCAAAAAATCTCTGCCTAAACTAGCAAGAGAAATCTCGAGTCTTCCGACGAACACTTCAAATCCCTTCTGGTAATGGGCCACCGAGTCTCCTTCACAGAAATAGAATAATGACTCACCGACAGCTAGAGTAAGACTTTCATACCCAGCTGAACAAGATTGGTTCGCAAGATTATTCGGCTAATCAAACAACTCCCAAAGCCAAGACTTCAGGAACAAGAACAACGTCTTCATTGGAAAAATGAACGCATGCTGTCCCGAAACCATTGAGACTCACGTCACTGTGTGAGAGCGAGGGCACACAGCGACGGATTTTGATGTTGCGGGCGCGAGTGCTCCTCATTCATCCCGCTGCCGACGGCAACGGACACCAGTTCGCCATATAACCAACTGTGCCATTACTAGAGAACGAATCCTCGTACACTCCCTATCCCCAACAGAACACGCATTTCGTTCCGAGTACCCACTGCCTGTTCATTGGTGTGTACGAAATCCTTATGCATGATACTGAACTTGCAGAGGCCAAGAATTGTGATACATCAAGTTCTCATTTAAATTTGGTATTTACAATATTTCACTGTAAATATCTGTTCTCGATTGCAATAACGGGAACCCAGAGGTGTACAAGCACATGCACCTGGTGAATATACAATGCCATCCATATCCATTTACACTGCAATTCCGATATATCGAATATTTTTCCGTATTTAATTAACATGTCAAGGCACCACACTTTATGAATCCTTTGGGTACAAATATCTCCCTGGCGAGACACCACACACCGAAAACTTGACTCGACCCCGGAGTGGACTCCCCGACGTGGGTAGAGAGGAAACAAAACTGCTCGAACGAAACCGTCCACCGCTCCCTCCCTTCTCATACTCGAGGCTTTTTTTTTCAATTCTAAATCGCCATCCTTGGGTACCCTTTCCTTTATCGGCAGTGCATCGACCTAATTACCCCGTGCCTCGGCGACTGTTCGTTGAACCCAAATAAATAAATCGACCACCACCGACCATGGGGGCACGGCAAGAAGCGTAGTGAGTAGGAGGATGCGGGGCGGAAATGAAAGAAAGGAAACTTACACGCCCGCGAGCAGGCGGGGGCAAGCGAAGCGAGAGCGATGATATCGAGGGTAGCGCGCTAACGAAGGGGAACGGCGCGAAAGGGGAGACGAATGGATCCGGGAGCGGAAAAGAATGGCTAGGGCAATGGTAAGGCGAAAGGGGAAGGGATGGAGGAGGAAGGAGAGAAAGGATAAAGAGTGAGGCATATATGGGCACGGAGGTTAGTGAAGACGGTGAAGTACCGCACGTGACAAAGTAAACGGGGATAAACGCGCAAAAGAAGCCATTCGGCGCAGACGATTGCTTACAGCAATGGTAAGATCGTCGACTTAGTTTCAATTTTCCTCACAAAACATTTTAAATGATTATCTCTTTGGAGTGGCGAAATTAAGGTATAGTGTTCCTAGCTAGTAGAAATGACGGCAATACTGCAAAATAGTGGAAATAAAGGCTTACAGAAAGGAGGAGGAATGTGACGGAAGGAATGAGGGAATAGGAAGATAAAGGAAGATTCGCAGAGGGAGAAGTATTAGAATTTGTCCTCAAAGCTTCTTCCAATATACTATTGAAAATAATTCTATGAATGAAAATAATTATTCCTATCAAACATCACGGTTCTTTGAGCCCTTCTAGGTTATCGAGTTAATGGCTGCCTGCCATTAACTCAATAACCAAGGTATTGTGCATCTTGCCTACGATATTGGCATTCTGTATGTAATCGCGTGAACCCAAATGTTAAAAACTATTGTTCAACCCGATGCTTGAAGCATCAATTTCATTTTATATTCCTAAAATTAGAAATTAAAATTACAACTGAAATAAAGGCTTAAAGCACCAATGAATATATTGTCAGGCGTCAAAGAATAGGCACATTCATTCATTCAAGATATTTCACCTAAGAAGGTGGGTTTTTGGATGGTCCTCAGCGCCAATCTTTTATGTGGTTCGATAATTTCCTCTTGTTTGCTCTGCATGATTTTCTTCTCCGGAACTTCGTAACGTCTACCTGCCTTTATGCTAAAAAAACCTGTTTACTACCAGCCTCTTCCCCGCTTACCCCTCATTTTCCTTTCCATCAAGGTTTTAAATTAACAAAAGTTATACATTAAATTGTAATTCTAAAAAATGCCGTAGAAGTTATTTAACTTCATTTTAAGAGCAATAAATTTAACCCCCTAGGCAATGAATAAAAAGAAATTTAAAACGACTGTTAGGAGAACATTTAGGTTCGATGAGATATCATGATAGCATTGTTGCTAATTTCAATGAAAACGTAACATGAATTTCATCTTTAACACACAATGGTCATATCGACAGATCTAATTTAGCATAAAGCAGTAATCGTGGGTCATAAATCAAATGTACAACTGACGCACGAAAAAGAGATTTAGTATGTAATTAACAGAGGCGAGTGCATAATCGACTGGAGCGGAGAGTGGAGGGGAAGATAAAACCGGAACAGGGAGACGACGGGAGAAGGAACTAAGTTCAAAAGATGTGCGGAGAGAGAAAAGTTTATGGAGAGCGAAGTTGAGGAAGGGAGGAGAGAAGGAAAAGGAAAGGAAATGAAAAGAGGGGAGAGAGGGCCAGGAGTGAGGCGGGGAAGGAGACCTGGGTTTGGTGCGAGGATGGGGGAGGAAGGGAAGGAGGTAGCGGAGCGAGGGAAGAAAGTAAACTTCGCCCGCTCTCTAATTACCCGAAAACGAGACTTCTTTTCAAGGGCCGCGAAATGAAATTTAATTTCACTCCCCCTACACCGCGACACGGGAAACCCCACCCTTCGGTCCTTCCCTCTCTCTTTCTCCGTATAACTCTCCCCACCAGTAAGTACAATCACTTGACAAGGTTTGTGGACTGGAAGCGAAACACTGGGGAAGAAGAAATCGAGAGAAGAGGAGAAAGGGGGGAGATGACGGGACGAGCGTGGAGAGGGATGGTCGACAGTGTTTGGGGGAAAAGGAAAGTGAGAGTGAGGCAGGCTGAAGAGGCGAGGAGAGAGAAGACAGGGAAGAGTGAGGTGAGCGGGGAGGCCAAGGATGGAGGGGAGAAACGAAAGAGAATGAGGAGTTTAGGGAAGTACAGGAGGTGAGGGGGTAGGAGACGCATGCGAAGTGGCGGAGAAAAATATGCCCTCGCTCGAAATTCGTAAAAAGACAACCGTTGGTTCGGAAAAGTCGTTAAATTATAGCACGTTCTCTTTTAATAGGTTTTTTTCAGGTTACCGATAACTATTTTCTTCCTAACGAATAACTTAGTCACAAATAAAACTTTCAGTGCTGCGGTGGTCAAACTCTTCAAGCATCTAAGTTCAAGAGTCATCTGTAATTGTTTCTGGTGAACTATTTTCCTCGGTCATGTTTCGGACAAAAATGTGTAACTAGAAGGATTTATAATGCTGACACGGATTGCTAGTAATCAGAGATTTGTTGAATATTGGTAGCATATTGGACCAAAGACAGCGCCCTAGATGCAGGAATTTCACTACGTAAAAATCATAAGCCTTCTTAAAACATGTCACATAATTGCTGAGCTCAGCCTTGTTATTACTTGTGTTCCTTATTCCAACCCTAACCCAGTTTGTCTGAATTGTGATTCCCATCGTACGGTGAGCTCTGAGCGCGTTCTAGTTAGCTAATACGCGGTATAAATGCAAGAGTAATACACTGAATAATGGTGGTGTGACTCATTAATGATACAAATTGCTAGACCGACCACGGCATCAACACGCCAACGCTGAAGATTACTCTTATAAAAATGTTTTACAAATATTCAATTGAACCATTTTAAATTTGTAATTCGTGCTACAGGCTACGAGGGGAGTTTCGCAGTGTGAACAGCCCACGTCACGAACCGGAATGGATTGGACTAAATATTATGCGGAAAATATTTTGACCTACTCCCTGCTGAGTAACAGAACATCAAAAAGGGCACAAAAGTGAAGATCGTGGTTCTACTGAAAACTTCCTCAGCGTCGGTTATTTTCAGACAGGATTATCACCAGCAAAATGAGCCGGTATCCATTTTTTGTATAAAGCATTTTTTCCCTAGACTTTCATGTCAACGAGAAGACTTTCCCTAAAAGCGCATCATGATGTGGAAAATAACATCGCAATATTAGAAATCTAGAGTCCTTAGCAGCATGTTCTCTCCAATACAATTTTTGCATCTCAATAATTACTCGGTGAAATTGAAAGATTAACATAAGAAGGTCTCCTAAAAGCAAACTACCAAAGAGGAACTTTAAGTGCATGGCGACGACGGGGAAGGTTTTTTTAAAAGTGGAGATATAACGTGTTTACAGATCAAATGTACGAATAAAGTGATGCGTTATTGCTGTAAACTTGCTTTATTTTTAGCGGAAACTCGGGTTGGTTTTGATCCTTCTCATCATCCAAGAAATTTATGGTCACAAAAAATCGGCAGTACTGTATCCTAGCTATACGAAAAACAAAACATCAAACGGAACAAATAGGACGGAAAGTCCGAATAGCAAAGAAGATTAGGGTCACAAGTTCTCACTATCAACCGATGGTATGATGTTCTTAAGCATTTAAAATCAGCATAAATGAATTTTCTTTAACATATCCTTCACAAAAAAGTAAGTTAAAAGGACTACAATAGCAGTTGCAAATTATGAGAGATATGAAAATTTTATCGAAACGTGAACTGAGCACAACGGAAAAAAATGAACACGGATGAACGGTGAAATGCTTTCATTTTTCAAAATCGCTCCATCTAATACAAAACAATAGTAAATTTTGAATTAATGAAAGATTAGGTACATGAGATGCAGTGAGAGAGATGGAACGGATAAGAAAGAGCTGGGAGCACTCAACTGTCGTACCGCACCCCCCCTCTGCCGCTTTTAGATACGTAATTTCCAGCGTAATGTCGGATGGCCACGAGAGCCTGCGCAGACGAATGAGAAGCAAAGTGGCGGGAGAGTGGAAGGAGAAAGAGGGTAAGGGGTAACGAGAAAGATAGCGGAAAGAGTAGCTTATTCAGGGCTCTCAAAAAACACATCGGATGGATGAAAGAACATCGGCATGGGTTGCGATGATTGAATAGTACGCCAACGGTCGAATACCAAGAAAACCAAGAGAAATAGATTTTTAAAAAACGCCATTTTTCAGGACCAATTTCCTTGAAATAATTGGACGATACCTTCCAAGAATTGATTCTCATATTAAGGCAAATACGAAATGTGCTGTCGGTGTATCGTTTAAAGCACACGCCATCTAAGGTGGAAATTTTAAATTTTTGGACCCATTTGACCAATGGTTTCCTGGGCCCGCTTTTAATTTTACTTCACAGTAAATTGGGAATTCCTTTGAAAGGATCAAATAGAGAGGTACTCGCCAAGAGGGAATCCGAAATATCCATAAATATGCAATAGTAATCCCGAGGTATAACCGACGCCCATCTAAATAGGTGAACAGTGCGCACCCCAACGTTTAAAAAAATCGAAGAAATTTATATATGATGACACAGCCTCTGGAGTATCTTCCAAGCGAAAAAAAAGAAAGGGGAGCCCGAGGGAAGGGGATGGAAAATTACGAGGAGAGGGGAGAAGAGGAAGTAAATGAGGAGAGAGTGAAAAGGATGAGGCGCGAGAGAAAGAGAGAGCCAAGAGGTAGGGGAGGGAGGAGAGAACGAAACTGTGGCAGCTGAACATGCTTTAACCGATAGTGGGATGAGGCGTCCCTCCGCGTTCCGTCCCACCCCTCTTCCACCACATACCACCTTTCCACACTCCAAACCAACCCCCTTCCCCGATCCCACACCAAACCCTCACGACCCCCAACCCACTCTTGCCTCTCGTCGGTCCTTCCGCGCTGGGAGCGTGTTCGGCAGAAACGGAGCAGGACCACTCACCCGAAGCCGGAGAGCTCCCGAGGCAGACGCCGAGAGTGAGGGCGAAGCGGGAGGAGTGAGAGTGAATGGGGATGAGTGAGGTAGGGGTGTGGGGAGACTGGGAGAAGGGAAGGTGGGTGGATGGCTTCTGGCGAACCTTGTATGCATGTGTATGTGGGTGTGTGTACGTGTGCGGAGTTTCTTCCCTCAAACCACACCCGCCCACCGCCCCAAACCCTTCTCTCCCTCTCCCTTCTGGCTTTCTCCCGCCCCGCGATGTGGAAAGGGGGAGGAGGGGTGTTGGGGGAGCGAGTGAAATTAAAAAACGCGGAATCGAACCCTCGTTTCCCGCCCCCTCTCCATACATGAGAGGGAAAGGCAATGAAAAGAGATGCAGATCTCGGATCCCGCCGTGTGTGTGTGTGAGAATAGGAGTGAGAGTGTGAGGTGTTTCAGTCATCCAGCCAGAAAGTCGGTCTCCAGTGCGACCTTATCGCCTAATTTATGCACGGAGATCGACTGACGGCAAATCTTTTTGGAAAAAATTAAAATAGCTGAGCGAATGATATGGGAGCGTAGAGAAGAACGAGGTAAGGATGCATATGATAGTCAGGGAGTCATTTTAGTACACACTATACTTACCGGATGCAACTAAATGCTATCCGAAACGTAGACACACAGGATACTGATTAGTTACTGCTCAAGACACACCCTAAACAAATTTACAGAACAGGAGGATTTTAGAAATGAGAATCTCACCATAAAAAGCACAATTTCGACTATGTTATTCAAATAAATGCGACAGCGGGATAATCCAATTAAATTCATACAATTAGTCAATATCTCCCAATCATCGCATCACTTGGTCATATGATGGAATACACTGATCCATGCTTTGTCAAACATTCATTTGTGAAGGCACAAATATGATTCGAAAGATTAAACCAAATCAACTTTCCAATGAAAATGATCCTCGGCATGACCAAACTAGAAAATACAAACGAATTTAAATAAATTAACTGTGAAAGTAGAAGTCGATTGCGCTATTATTTGATTTGAAATTATTTTATTAACGGAGTAATTTGGGAATAAATACGATGGCTATTTTTGCTACGATTTTTTCAAATTGCTCATCCCATAAAAAATACAATATATACGCAGAAATAATTATTTAGATAAATTTCCCAAAAAATAATTGTGATTTGGAAAATATGTCACATTCATTCATGACTGAACAGTTTTAACTTTAATTTCCTAAACAATAAAATTGCGGTGCGGATATTGCCACTACCCCTGGAGGCACCGACATTCCACAAAGAGATTATGGGGAGGAATCGGAAGTTTCGCTGACGTCTCTGCTCAGAAAATGGAGTGATCCCACACGGTGGTCCGTGATCAATGTGAAATTGACGATTTTTAACCCGAGTTTTCTCATTGACAAGAAATAATCCTTCTGAAAGGAAGAAAGCCTTAAATACATAAAATAATTACAGAGTTGTCTCCCTACATTGGGTGGTAACATACGTTTCTGAAGGCTAAAATCATGGGATCTCTATTTTTAAACAAAAATATTTGGAAGCACACACAGTTCCAATTCGACTATCTATCTAAAAAGGCCCGATTCAAAAGTAAGTATGCAGGCCTAAAAAACCATAAGTTCGATATTTTAAGGAAGATTGGGGCACGGAAAAGATCGACCAAGCGTTTATTGGGAATACAGAACAATAAGGAGACAATTTCAAACTAATGTCACTGAAATTGTCGCCAATAAATCGCCTAAAGAGGCATTCTTTCAATGAAATTGAAAAAGTGAGGTCCATCCGATTACATAATTACCTCCGGAACAATTTTTTTTAGGCGCCGAACATGTGGAGCGTCATTATCTATTACCGATTTTTCTCGTACGAAAAGTTTGTGGTGCCAATGAATTAAAAAAGGTGGAAAAACCTAAGTATAACGAATTCACCTCCAAGTACTTGACACATTAACGCAAGTTATTAAAGGGCCAATTCGCTGAACGTTGATAATTGAACAGGGCCCCTTCAAATGAAAATAAATAGTAGCAAGCCCATAAAATAGCCGCCGTCAAATGGGACAAATCCTTTAAAATCATGATAGGACAATATGGAATTTACATGATATCCGAATCAATTCCAAAAAACTTGGTGGTTAGGTTACCTTTTTTTTCTCGGAGCTCATTTGACTTTTGACCGGTATCGACGAACTAACTCCAGGAGTGGGAGAATGACAGCCCGTCAATGTTATCAGCAAAAATGTGTCCCACTGCCTTCAACAGTTTTTAACAAGGACTCCATCTGCACAATCATAGATTATCATTGATTCAGCTCCTCCTCTGGTTGGTCGGACGAAAATGTGACAGAATTAAACGCGACATATCAGCACAAAAAATTTCCAGAAACGTGCACTGCGGTTGTGGACGAATGAGAATAGCGGCTGGGAATAGGAGACGGAAAATAGAATAAGTTCCCATTTCGATTGCCAATTATGCTTCCTCGGATGGGGACAATGCAATATCTCCGCGGATCGGGACGAGACAGCCGTTGTTTGGGGAAGAAATAAAATCTGGAGGTACTACAGAAGCGAGAGGGCAGAGAAGAAGAGGGGTGAGAAGTACCGTCATTCAGCGCGTACTTATTTCTCCATTCTTTTATAAAAGTTCTTTTTACTTCGAATTGTGACATTCGATGTCACATTCTTGGATGGCAAGTTTGAACAAAAGTAAAGTACCTCGTGTAGACCATAGGGAAAGAGAGGGAGAAATGGAAAAGCTCGGTTGGGTGATGGAGTAGTGGGGAGGGGGGTGTCGGGGCATAGGGGAGGGGGTGACCCCCGTGGATCGCCAGTCTTGAGGGAAAGGGATTACGAGCGGAGCGGGAAGTCAACGGTGCAGGAAAGGGAAACAAGGGGGGGACGAAGGGAGCACCTTGGGTTGTCAAACAATCGATAAAAGTCTGTCCACTGATTCTCTAGAAGCGGACACCGTGCCTGCTAAGTATCCCTACGAACGTCTGCTCTACGACTTTTTCGCAAAAGTAACATCAATTTCTTAAGTCCATCTCAACTGATATTTTAAGGGTGTCAAAGGAAAATTAATCCGACATGGAAGAGGTGACAAATATTTTCGAATATTGTTTGAGGATTTATTAACTTTCTTACATAAAATTGCATTAACGCCTTCTGCATTAATTTTTAGTTTGAGATCAAACATGAACCTCTTAATATAAAAAGGAAATTTCAATAGAAATTATACTCTTAGCAGATAAAAACAGGGTCCAATTTGAAAACTTACTCAATACGCTCAAGCATTTTAGGATTCCATGAGCCCCTATTAACCTATGAATTCACTGAATAAGGAGATTACTCCCGTGCTACAGCATACACAGCGAAATTAGGCAATTGAAACAATATTAACAAAAAGTAACGTCATTCTGTTCCTTTACCGGAATCTTAAAATCAGAAATCGTTTCACTTATCAGCGGGACAGTAATGTCTGCGTTTCTCGCAGATTAGGCAAGAGAAAAATGTTGGAAATGCATTTTGTCTAGAATTTTCCGAACAAATCATCTTACACGTAGACAAGTAAAATTTATCTTACGAAGAATGTTCGAACAATAGCATAGTTTTCTTAGGTATTTGGGCATAGAAAGAACTTTCTCACATAAATACCATTTCATTAAACTCAATCATTCCCCAGCTACAATAAATTTCGACCAGATGCCGTTCCAATTCATTTTCTTCTTACTCTATTTGTCTTGCATAACGTTCTCTCTCCTATTACACCTCCCGCACCGCATTACTACATATTGTTTCTTTCATCACCTTTTACGGTGGTCTTCAAATCTTCTCCAAATACTTTCTCTCTTCTACCAACAGGTCCAAAACTAATTTTCCCTTATTTCATCCATTTCATTTCCTACATTATTCTCCCAACCAACATTTCGAAAACCTCCAATTTACGACCATATTTGCTTCTCAAATATCATAAGTCATCCAACGTTTCTATCCAGTTTAATATCTGCAATAAACTTTTGCGTGTGCTCGTGTTTTTTATGCTACACCAAATAGTACTGGACAGTGACTTTCAAGGGAATACAAATGTCCTTATGAAATACTTTTGACACTAGGTTACGAAGTATTGTACTCAAGATCATACACCATTTTTAATACGTGGAGTCATTTATTTTTGTTCGGTCTCCCGTTCAGCTAGGGTAGCCAGCAATTAGTTAAGTTTCTGATTCTAAATTTTCTCCAGTTTTTTAAGGTTAAAAATTAGTTTTTCGTGGTTTTGTGCTACCATTTCACTACCCATCTACCCTATGTAATCCAACGGGCAATACTAATTTTAAATATGCAAGTATTTCACAATTTTACCTTTAAGCATAGAAATTTACAAGCAGATAACGATTTAATAATCAAATAGTTTTAAAAATTTGATTGGTCACCTAAATAAAAATACAACTTATGGCAGAGGTTGCCCTTGAAGTACCTGACTTTTTAAAACATTTATGTAGATAAATGACAGCCGTCCAATGATACCTTTTTGTTTTTTAATTGCTAGCACTGAGATAATAAATGCGTTAATGGAAATAGACGCAAGCTCATTTCCGCTCTGCATAGGAATTCACTTTGGTCCTGCAAGGAATTGATGTTTACTTGAGGATTAATTTTTAAAAAACATAAAGATACAAGAATCTGCAATGATTTTATTAATCGGGAACTATTCCATGCCTGCTAGATACTAGGAAAACATGAGAATATCAGTAGGCGCTTATTATTAGTGGAAGAAAGCATTCTTATTATCAAGAAATTTTCTACCATGCTATTCTCAAACAAAGAAGATCCAATAATTCATGACTCTCGGTTAGCAGAATTAATTGCATGAATGCTTTTTCATTGTGCACAGATGTTATAGATAATTAGTTGCCTTCTTAGGAAAACATAACACGTTGAAAGACGATAATGTAAAAAAACTGCTAATTTTCTATTGATTTACATCCCTGTTGTCAATGATGACTGACCCAGCTAAGCACTCACTCACGCCTTAGAGCGACTACACTACATTTCAACAAGCGCAGAATTTCGAAACAAGGAAAAACCACCCCCTGTGTACCGGGCTGTTCACGCGCCACGGGCCCGAGACCACGACTCGCAACAGATCGAGACTCACGTTTTACGAGGCGGTCACGGGATACATGTTCCCGTAGTCCCGCCTCCTCCCCACCGAGTCTCACACGAGTGAACACAAGTTCAGTGTAATTCACTGCGACGAAAACAGACGACGCGTGTGCATTGTGTCGCTTTTTTGAGATGGTCACGGCAAGATCACCGATAAGACACGCTCCCGCATACACGCACCCGCCTCTCCTTTCAACTTCGTTCCCTCTGAATGGGTGAGCTTTAACAGTTTATTTAAAGGGGAAGAGGGCGGTGGCATCTGCAGAGGCACGAGAGCGGGCGGAAAGGAGAGTTGCCAAAATAAAAAGAATCCTCTAAGGGAAGAAAACAAAAAATTCCCACGCCCCTCGCCCCTTGCGGATGGGGAAGTGGGAGGGGGAGGTGGGAGAGCTGGAATGGTGCTTGGTGAGTTAAAAAAATGAAAGAAACTTGTCTACGCGCCATGAAATGACACTGTAAAACCTTCGCCTCCCGTTCTGCAACACTACACTGCTCTCCAGTCTTCCCTAACCCTTTTTTCCCCTCCATCTATATGCCCGGCATTCGAGGCTCCTTTAAAGCATCTCCAACATATGGGGGTCATTATCTGTCTTCTTTCCTCCCTTTCAGCCTCCCTCCCCCCTCTCGACACCTGCGTTTCGACTGCCTCCCGACCGAGAAACAGCCACTACTCTCCCCCCGGCCTGCTTTCCCTCCCGTCCGTCACTCGCACGCCGCATCTTTCAACCGTTCCCCATTCCCGTCCTCATTCCTCCGCCCCGGAGCACGCCCTCACCACTCTCGTGGTCCTTCGTCACCCCTGCTGCTCCGCCCCCCCCTCAGTTCTTCATCCCTCCCACCTTCCATTCCGCCCCGCCTCTCCGTTTCGCTCCACCTCTCTCCCGCCCACCGCACCGTCAAGTAGACCACTTGGACACGTCCCCAAGCCCATTCCCCCCAAACCCTTCAACCCATGGCAGTCAAAATAAAATGCAATAACGATAACAATATTTTAAAACGAAAACTTCACCTCCCGGAAGCGACGTTTAACGACGAGGCGGAACTCGTGGAAATGTTCATTTTTTTCCCTCACGAATAAATTCGACGGCGGACACATGCGCATATCCCACGCTACTTCCGCCGACTCGCCGGTTCGAGGACGGGGATTATACAAAGGTGTGTCCACGAGGAGGGTCGCTCCGCTCATCAAGTCATAGAATTAACGTCGCTGCAACCAGTTCTATCTCCAATTATTCACGGTGCCAACCAAAACCATGCTAACCAAGGTTAGAGTATGGACGATACTTGGTCTCATTATAACTCTCAAACGAGAATCCGAAACCCCGATGAGGAAGCAATCCTGTACCTCATTTCACGAGCAATTTTCGGCCACCCTATCCATCGTCGACATTAGGTCAAATAAACCCTAGGGCAACTGAACTATCATACCAACCTCCCATAGACTAAAATTTTATTCCGAATATTTTTTATTGTAGGGCTATGGTCTAGTCGCTCAAGAAATCCGATTGTGATTCTAACTTAGATGACGAAGTTCTTTCGTTCCTACAGCTAGTTTTGACAGAACAGTTTTTTTGCAGAATTTACAGTTTTTTACAGAATTGATACGCAATATGTTAAATTCAGCCATAGAGGTCAACACCAACAACTCACATATTATGTTAAATAATCAACGCCCCATAGATTGATTTGACTACAAAACATCTCCGCCGGACGATAGGCCCTGTGCAGAAGGTCTACTAAGACCAGATCATCAACATTACTATGAGGAAGAATTTCGTGCATTACCATTCTCAACACTTTCTTTTCCCCTCCCACCACGTTAAAACCTTTTCTTTTCTAATTAATGGAAAAACAACAAAAGGTAGGGATTATTTCCCCACCGACCGTAACCCTGAAGTGTATATAACAATTTTTACTACCTTATGTCGCTTACGTCTCGTACAGCGTCGCTCAGGCAATGCTCTTGGGACCAAGGTACAGAACCTTTCGAACGATGGGTGCAGAATAAAATTAAATGAAGTTCTGCCGCTTTTCTGAGACAAACAGCGGTCAACTACTCCAGCCAAAGACGATGAGATGTGAAATATGAAAAACCATCTTTTCATTCGAAATGCATTGATTAGAGTCTACATAATAGACATCCAG
Organism: Hetaerina americana; assembly: GCF_022747635.1. Classification (NCBI taxonomy): domain Eukaryota; kingdom Metazoa; phylum Arthropoda; class Insecta; order Odonata; family Calopterygidae; genus Hetaerina; species Hetaerina americana. The sequence goes on along the minus strand of NW_027286808.1, from coordinate 7,825,074 downwards.
CGGAGGAATCTTATATCGAAGCTGGCGACGATGAACCATACACTCGTACACGTATTACCTCCAACCGCAGTCAAATGCTGCAGTTATGATGCTCATAATTTTTTAACATTTTGTACTACTGCAATGCGGGCATTACAGGCCAGAGGGTAGGAGGCTAAGCAACTGATCATAGGACCTGGGTTCGATGCTGGGCGAGGCCTCTGGGCAAATTCAGGTTCATCCAAGCCGTGACTTTTCGAGTACCAGGCTTTCCCCCAAAACCATGGGGATCACAGGGAAAGGAACAACCACCTACCCTAGTAGTAGTTTTGAGGGGAGGCGACCGACAGCTAAGGTCATTTGCGCCATAGGGGAAGGACAGGAAAGGATGAAGGGTGGAGAGAAACCCGGCGTCGGCATTAGCCTACTCTTTACGAAAGGCGCCAAGGGGTCCGCGGCTTAACGTCCCATCCGACGGACGGCGTACTCACTCAAAGTGCCCTCCACAAAGCACCTCAAGTAGGGATCGAGATACCTCTGAAAAATATTCAACACCGCCGGGACCACCTACCCTGGATGAAAGATTTTCACACACCGTTGGGCTCAGTCATAGGTCAACTCTACCCTCACCTATCAAACCAACTCTAGGGTTGTGTACTGGGGTTGGTTTATTATTGACACAAAGGCAATCATCTTTGGTGGTTATATTTTCAATGATGAAATTAGATCTCGGTTGAACACAATTTTGACCTATGTCGTTTTTGTTTCTAAGTCGAATTACATCGGAATCAATTATAGGCAAATTGGATGATTAAATAAAAAAGGACGGTGAGCTAGAGAAAGCGAGATACATAGTAATGATTACCAGAAACAAGAAATTGAACAAAATGAAACCTTAACGAACTGTAAAAATTAAGAACGGGCAGTATTTGAATATTACTAATATTTAAGCACTTCAGGTTCAAGAAGGGACCAAATAATTGATCGAAGTCATCGAACATGAAAAGGCGGAAACCCCTGCTGCAGTCTTATGAGTATCGTTGCAGCCGGATTTTTTTGTCTCTTGGTCTCTGTCTCTCCCCAACTTTCTCGGCATAACGCATAATCCGTTACATGAGCAGCATCAAACGCGGCGCATTGGGAAGAACCAAATCAGGATATTTGACTTGATACTTATTGTACTTATTGGCTCGGGAGTAAGAAGATAAAATATTGATTAATTTGCTCGATAGAAAAGCTTGAGCTTTACTTGTATGGGAACAAAAAGATTTTTAGCTTGATTATCTCTACGTTACACAGCTGGCCAAAAGATTGATGTAAGAAGCCCTTTAAAAGACCAGGATAAACAGTCTTGATATGCAATATACTCGGATATTTCACGAATAGTACTTATCTTCACGATCGTACCCTAAATAGTTTCCCCCAATATTCATCACCGAAAGATAAACGCTGACGCATTGATAATAACTCAATTCATTTACTTTTTCAACATAATCCAACGGAACCACATCTCTCGAGGAGAGAAAATTAGCTGTTTTCACCAAAATATTCCGAATTCTGAGAAAACATTTTCCTCGCCAAGAAGGCTGATCGTAACTCGACGTATGGTACCGTGAAGCACCATTTAATCTGCAAGGCTGAGTAATGACTTGGGAATCCGCAAACACAGACATATGCCTCAGGTCCCTTTGGTAAAGACAGGCAAATGCACCCCAAGAGGGACGGCGAAAAACCACGCAAACGGAGAAGGGTCACAAGGATTGAGGTACGATGGGATCACGACGTTAATCTGAGGGTGAAAGAGAGAGAGAGAACGAGAGAGTAGGCCCCAAGGCTAGGGGTGTTGGGAGTGTGGAAGCGAAAAGCAACAGGAAAAGGGGGGTAGAAAAGACCACGCAACAGAGACGTAAATCACGGAACGCTAACAAAATGGAAATTTCAAATTCACACATTTAGAACGAACGGTGAAAAATATAACCGCACCCAGCCTTACGGAAACATTTAAAAAGTGCCGAAGGCGGAAATAATACCGGATTCACTAAACTTCCCGGTTCTTTTTTTCATTCTCGAGCGAAGCTAAATTAGTTTAATGGAGCAAGAAATAAGAGGGGCCGGACTCGACTTAGTGCCCAAACACTCCGATCCTCCTATCTTCCAAGGCCTTGGAAAATTAGCAGACGTGACCGCCTTTGATCTCGGAATAACCACTTATTCTCTGGCATGCAATCAATCGGTTCACGAGAGCTATGGACCTCATGGCAACATGGTACTCTACATGTCACTATCTTCATGCTCCGCAAACGAATTTTGAATGATTTTTTGAGCTTAAATACATTAAAATAGGCATGTCAAGCTCGTCATATTCTTACCTTTTTCGTGAAATTGATTTCATGTAATGAATTCACTTATATCATGAAATTACATTGTAGACATCATAAAATTTCTCTCAAATTTAACTATAATACGTCTCCTAGGGCCAATAGAAGAAAATCATTCATCTGATGAGGATACCGCGAGTTTTGAGGCCATTTTAGCCTCTACTGGTATTTAAACGGTAACATACGCTGACTTAACACCATACCGAGGTCTAGATATCCGAGGTGACAAAGATGTGCAATAAACCTACTTTTTCGCGAAATTATCTGCATTCATTCTGAGGATAGTGATTTACTATCACTTTATATGCCATTGACGAGCCAATGAACGTGGAACAGAAAATAAAGCCTACTGAACGCCATCTACAATAGAAGCGATTTTCGGATTTTACCGGCGTTGAAGAATTACCTTCCCAGTTTTCCCAGAAAATTCCCAGTTTTACAGTACTGCAACTTTCCCTCACAAATCACGTCAAGCGCTGCCTTGTTTATTTCGGCCCAGCCAAATTCATGGACCTACGAACTAGAGTTAGGAGATTCAGGGGAGTCGAACGACAGATGAGGTCATTGGCGCCATTAGGGATGGACAGAAAAGGACCAAGGGTGGAGAGAAACCCGGCGTCGACTTTAGCCTACTCTTCACGAAATATGCCGAGGGATCCGCAGTTTAACGTCCCATTCGACGGACGGCTTCATCACTCAAAATGCTCTCCACAAATCATCTTAAGTGGGGATCGGGATACCAATGAAAAAGATCTGCCATCTCCAGAATTCTAACCCGAGCCCTCTGGATCGGAATCCAGTACGCTAGCCACCGAACCTTTCCGAACCACTTTACGTACTCGAAAGACCATTACATTTAATTTTTTAATGGCACCTTATTCTACTTTTCTACGTGAGGCGTAGGGGAGCTAGATTTGTAAAACATTGTTATGATAAACTTGGTAGCGTATCCAAAATATTGGAGGAGCTAGTTTGGAAATCACAGAGCGAAGGTTAAATCACAAATTACATCTCTTGCATGAATTGGAAGGATGTCTCCTTAGAGGTGATGTTGAAAATGTTTTATCAATCCCATTGTGCTACGGGAGGAGAGATCATTACAATAAAATTACAGAGATTAAGTGTAGAACAGATAGATTTAAGTTGTCATTTTTTTCACGAAAAATAATGGGTCAGCATAACATTGTCAGACCACGGTAGGGTCATATTCAGGTCAAAATTTGTTTGTTGTGTAATCACCCCCTGCCACATGCCCTAGCGGTGGTTTGCAGGGTACTAAAATATCAAAGCATATTATTACTTTTACCAGATCGTGTATTAGCCGCTGGCACATGATTTACGTAAAATTAAAGAATTAGCTGTCAGGTCCAGGGAATCTGAAACCTGCTTTGGAAAATTTGGATATTACGGCTTTTAATATATATAGATAATATCTCACTACGCACGGTATTTCCTGTTACTGGTAACACCGGAAAAATACCAATAATTACCACGTGAAAATCGTGCTACCATATATGGGTAATTAGAATCCACGAAGAATTGGTTTACACTCCTAAAGCGACGACGCAGGAGTTGATTTCTTCGGAAGTTCACGAGGAAGGACTACTTTTACTCGGGTACCTAAATTAAATCCTCTCCTACACTATCACGAGGCCGAGTTCGATTTTTGGATGGGGTATCTTATTAATCATCCGAATGGGCTCTATTATCCAGAAAATCTTTCGGATAACATTCGTCAACAGCACACTTTAAATTATTTCTTAAATCGAACATTAAATAAATATTTATTTTATTGATTAGTAACACTTTATAAGATGGTTAGAAATTGCTCGAGCAACCAAAACTCACAGTAAGGAACCCAAACTTTGGTTTGAAAAGTGAGGTAGACCTAACCCTAAGGCATATTAAATTCACAAAATGGTAAGGGTACCGATTTTGTGTGTCACATGTGGTCCCGCGGGAACATATGGCGTTCCAAAGTCACAAAATACACTAAATACTTATTATCTGAGAAAAGAAATACTTAAAAAAATTGAGCTCTTTGCAGCCATGTGCGAACGACTTCGTCGAAATAATCGAAATACCCCATAAGGCTACTAGGACGGCTACTACGGCCACTACAGCTATCGACTTCGGCTCCGCGAACGTTAGTGTACTTATAAAGCAGTCACGGTTATGATACACATAATAAAAAACGAACTTGTGGGCAATACCAAATACTGTATCTATGAGGGAAAAATCCCAAATGCATGGGCGCAACCTTCCATTCAAGGCAGAAGAAGAGTCGGAGAAATATGCAGAGCGCGCCCACCCTCCGTGCGACGGAAGATTGGGAAGAATGAAATGAGACGTCGGGAGCGGACGACCGGATTCCGCGGAGACCGCCGAACGCTTACTCCACGCAGGGAAAGGGTGCTCGACTTCCACGCACAAGGCATGCTTCCCGGCAGCCCCGGGGAGAGGGCAAAGAGATAGACTCAACGAAGTCCACTCGAAGTACTCGGGTGGGTGAAACGGGTGGGTGAAACGGGCTCTGGGGAGGGGAGCGAGGAGAGGGAGAGAGAGCTAGGGACAACGTGAGGCGGGAGCCCTCGTCCCGCTTCACCGCCGGCCGAGAAAAATAGCACCCCCTCAGCCAGCCGGGTGATCCGACGAGGACGGACAATTCTTCAGGGATCGCACACACGACCAAAAAAAGCAGGAGCGTACACGAATTTCCCCCGGCTTTTACGAGAGCTCACTCGTCGGGGATGATGAATAAAACAAAAATAAGGTTGGACCCGATGTAAAAACGAAACTTACTTCCGTTACCGTATTTGGGGGGGGGGGGCATAAATAAGAAATTCTCGGGCTCACCGGTACGCTAAGGGTGGGGGGGGGGGGTCATTTATTTTTTTCATGCAAGTACAACTTATTTCCGATAGCTCGACTACTTACGTGGCGAACTTTTTTAGTTCACCTCCTGCGACTGTGGTGAGGACAGGAGACGCCCGACGAGAGTCGGGAGAGAGGCGGGGTAACATTCCGTCCCATTTGTCCATGACCTCAAAAGATAAAAACGTACAACAAACAACACAAACCTGGACGCAAGGCATCCTCGAATCCGAGAGAGATCGGGAGGGAGAGCCAAAAGAATGCAACCAAACGTGGTTTTCATAAATAGCCGAATGAGGTATTCATTGCCTGTATTTCTTAGTGATGATATCGATATTAAGCCATACCACCACACAAAACCTATTGCGAAGGTAAAAGAATGCGACCTTTTCCAGGACTAATTCGGTCACTTAATGGAGAATAACAATAATGTATCAAAAAGATAATTGAAGCGGACATTTTCATTTTTGTGCTGGAAGCCAAAGCTGGTGATGGCAGGGTTGCACTCGCCCGCAACGTTAGGCGAGAAACGAATCAAATTTCAACCATCGGGTTGCGGCAAGGAACTTACGTAAGGAAGAAAACAAGAGATCCTTTGCCCAAAATAAAAAATTAACTATTTCGCTGGAAAAGCGAAACTGGTAGAATGAAACAAGAAAAATTCAACGCATTCACGCCAATTAAAGACTCACCCCTACTCTGGCGTATACGTCATTTTTTGGAGGTAAACGACCGAATTAGAAGACCACATTGAACGAAATGGGATATTGATCCCAGAATGAAACGCTGCTTGAGTACGTTGAGCTCCACCCAACACGCACACACACACAGCGATAAATTCGGTTAACATTCACGCCTCATAATAATCTCGAAAATCGATCTGCGAGAGGGGTACGAGTTTGAAGGGGGAGGCGAAGGGTGAGGAAGGGGTTTTGCGGGACGCAGGGTGGGAATTACAAGCACAGAAAACAGCGAACCCTGGAGGAGAGAGAAAAGGAAAGGTGGGAGGTGGAATAATTGATGATTAATTTTCACTGGGCATAACTGTTGGGATTGGTTTCCACCCGAGACTCTTCCCCGCCCGACTCTCACGTACCAAAGCACTCCAAAACTTCACCGTCCGCCAAAATATCGATCCCTTCCTTCCCGCCAAAAGAGGCAGAAAACATACGCACACACACACACATATGTATAAATACATATGTCCGTATGTATATAACCAAAAACACAGTAATCAACCCGAAGGTCGGTTTGGTAGGTGATGGTAGACTTCACCCAGTACTAAGCCCGACGGCGTGTGAACTTCACGCATCAGGGAAGGGGGGCAGTGCCTTTCCTTGTACCGGTTATGGTTTCCCAGGAAGATCTGGTACCCGAAAAATCACAGCTTGGGTGGAGCTGCAGGTGCCCAGAGTGCCTTGCCCGGGAATCGAACCAGGGACCCTCTGGTCAGCAGTCCAACGCTCAACCGCGACCCACACACACATATATATACATATAAACATAAACAAATATATAAATATATACATATTAACAAATACATATATATACACATACATACTATATATAAAAACATATATACACACACGAGGATCGTATTTGAGGATTTAAAGGGTGCAGGTGAAATGGGAAAAGAGGAGTTGGGAGTGAAGAAGGAAAGAAGCAAGTTGAGAAGAAAGAAGCAGGAAGGCATTTGTTTGAGGCGGGGGAGCTTAGTTGGGATGGGGAGAAGATTAAGAGTAGCAGTGTGAGAGGGAGATGGGATGATGGAGCGAGAGAGACGGCCGAGGACCCAGACAGTCCTGGGCAAGGTAAAGAGAGGGTCGGGGAGGGTCGTCTACGCTCGCGGTGAAGGTGCATTGCCCCGGCATCGGAAATTTCGTAATAATGCATGCGGGCCGTGTGAATCACTGGCTTGTTTCTTCCCAAGAAAAAAGTATGCAAAGAGTGTAAAACAGAACTAGACGTAGCGACGACAACTAAGAAAAAAATTAAAGTGGTAACCCGTTGCAACAAGGCTGTTCGGCATTCATTACACTTGGGAGACAAACTCTGAAAATAAATATCACACCGGAAATCATGCTCCAGTGAAGTTCCTTCGAGAGACAGGAATTATTTAATGTAACGCAATTTTTTTTAAGTACCCTGTAAGCCACCGCTATGGGGTGTGGTAGGGAGTGAATACACACCAGACTAATTTTTACCGTGATGCTTGAATGGAAATGAAAACTACATGAACATCTACAGAATAAAAACAACGATATTACTACAAAACTAAAACGCGAATATAAATATGAAAATTATCTTTCCCAATTGCGTCGGTATCATTAATTAATTACGAGTACATTTTAATAAAATGAATATTATTTCATTGATAGTGATATCCACAAATACTAGAGATATACCATTGGTTCATTTAGAATATTATCGCATAAATCCACCATATCTAAACTTATTAAAAACAAATCCCAAAAGGGTCTATGTTTGTGGTAAAAAAGCGTCCCGAATAGCTTGGAAGCCTATCTAGCGCCTGATACGCTGAAATATCTGAGCCCATCAAATTAAGTTTTATACAAGGTCATAGAACATATAGTCGCTAGTTCGATCGTGAGACACCTAGATTGTTAAGGGTAACCGTTGAAAAATCAGCACTGTTTCCGAAAAGGTTGATCCTTCGAGACAACTCGCGCTGTTTGCCCATGATATTCTATATTCGATAGAGAGCATTGTTCCTCCAGTGGATCCAGTTTTTATAGATTTTAAGAAAGCTTTCAACTAAGTGCATCATGGTAAACTAATAACAAAGCTAGAAGCATATGGCATAGATAAAAATATCCTGGGTTGGATTCGTCTTTCTGAATGGTCGGGTACAAAGAGTAGTCATAGATGGAGTTACCTCAGTGCAGTAGCAGTCACTTCCGGTGTTCTCCAGGGAAGTGTCATCGGACCTATTTTATTTACTTAACGTAAACGACATTGACTCCGTAGTCACTAGTAAGATACGTTTATTTGCCGATGATGCAGTGGTTTATCGTAATATCCACGATCCTGAGGACACAGCAGCTTTTTTGGATGGCCTAAATGCTATCCAAAACTGGTGCGAAACTTGGCAATTAGAATTAAACTTTAAAAATTTCGTAGTGATGAATTTTTGTGAAAAGAGCAATTTCTTCCCTAACGCTTACTACATCGGGAACACCGAAATGGAATGTGTAGACTCGATTAAATTCTTCGGCGAAACCCTCACTCACGACCTCTCTTGGGTGAAACATATACGGAAAATATGTGGGCAAGCTAACAAAAAATTAGTATTTATTCGAAGAGTGCTGGGTAATTATATGAAAAGGTTAAAGACAAATGTTTTCTTTCGCTGTTTAGACCTCCTTTAGAATATGCTGTTAGTATATGCGATACTCATGAAGCTAAATTGATGGTTGAATAAGATCTCGTGCAGCGTAGAGGAGCTAGATTTGTAAAACGTTGTTATGATAAGCTTAGCAGTTTATCCAAAATATTATAGTCACTAGATTGGGAATCACTCACGGACCGAAGGGTAAATTACAGATTAAATCTCTTCCATCATTGCGAAAGAAACATTCTTCCATATCTTGGAAGGATGTCTCTTTAGCAATGATGCAGAAAATTTATTATTATCCCCATCGTACGTACTACGGTAGGCGAGATAATTCCAATAGAATTACAGCGATTAAGTGTATAATAGACAGATTTAAGATGTCATTTTCTCCATGAACGATACCGGGATCCCGATTTCTCCGGGATCAGAATGACATTGTCCGACCGCGGTAGGGGTAAAAATATTCAGGTGAAAATTAGCCTGGTGTGTATTCACCCCTGCCACACACCTTAGCGGTGGCTTGCAGGGTACTAAAAATATGTCCCTTCCGCAAATTCACGTACCCTGAGTTGCAGCTTAGGAGTTATCACCAAACAGGTTTCCAGATTGATTTCTCGAATTAAGAGTTCAACTATTTACCCCTATTAAATAGCTTTCACCGAAATTACCATAATTTTAAGGTTTGGCAGATGGTCTTTATTGATATGGTACGTATGTATTCTCCAGAGGAATTCTCTCCACCAACGGAAGAAAATTGAACATTACCATTATCATCTGAAGGAAAATCACGCCAATTACCACCGACAGAACAAGGGTTACGAATAATTTCAGAATTCAATTCTATGCCAATTAAAACAGTGAGAAGTAATGATAAACCAATATCTATTCCATCACAAATTTGACGTCTTCCTTATTTACGCCAGGCTCCCGCAGGAATTCGCTAATCGCACCTCATTCATCACTCGGAAAAGTTGCGCGAGTAGTTGACTGTCGCTTGAGAGCGCCTGGCGCACAGAAACAACCCCCTTTAACCTTTGTCGTACACAAGGGAAACGGATGGTTTAAAATTGCATCGCGAGGGCCGAACGCGGAAATAAAATCGTAACGCTGACGCTAAATATTTATTCGCCCGCGGGAGTGCAGCGTCAGGGGAATGGGTAGAGCGGTAATGCCGAAGGTGAAAGTGAGAAATCGCCCGCTCAGGCGAGCATCCATCCCGTGTAGGCAGTCTTCCCCTAGATAGAAGTGCGCCGCCCTCGCGAGGGCACCATTCTATGAATCCAGAGGGGCGGAGAACGAACAGCCAATGGAAAATTGAGGTTTCATCTTCCGAGACTATATTTCTACGAGAAAAAATGTGATTTAATACGAAACATCTTTTTAAGTGAGAATCATGGATAGGCTACACGAAAAATCACGATGTCTTTTCCCGTTATCTACCGGGTAAGGTGGGTTTTCAATGTACGTACTCGGGGACCACACGCATTCTGAACTCTAAATCCGTGAATAAAACGACACAAGATATCCTTAAGGCCCATATCACATACATACCACAGATACTCCATCTTTAGCTGTGCACACCTTCTACCACAATTGATTTCACTCAGACTGCCTATTATTTCCCACCACCTACATTTTTCTTAGGGCGTCGGAGGTTGCAGAGCAAAGATTTTATCAAAAATATCAATAATTTCATAATAATTCATACACAAACAAAGACTATCGTCATAGGCAACATTTTCGGTAAACATTGATCTCAATCGTCTAATGCAGACGATTGAGATCAATGTTTACCGAACATCGCGACATCACATATTAAAGAGGCGTTAAATCACGTGAGAAGCGTAAAATAGGAACTGGGAATGAAGACGGAAAAAAATAAACTCGAATGCTACCTAGATCTCGCTAAAAATACAAATTCACATGACAACGCAGAACCACTGGTACGGTGGATCACCTACGATATCATTTTAAAACTGTAAATTCAAACGCAATCGTTTTAATTCTCTATCACATCTCTTGCCTACATGACTCACATGTATATACTTTTCTCAAATATAAATATATTACCTTATGAAGATACTATCAAGACAATCACGATTCCTTATTTCATAGAGTTAAAGATTTTTTTCTCTGAAGCGGGATGGACTTCGAAGATGCGTTTGGAGATCTTTTGACGAAATTAGAACAACATCAAAAATCGACAGCCCGTGATTTTTATGCATTATTAGCCATAAGTCTTTAGGTTAGGGAGGCGAAACATCGAACATCGAAATTAATCCAATGGTAATACAGATAAAATCGAGACGCACTAAGACGACCCTCGTTGACCTATCGCCCAATAAATTTAATACTGCTGAATTAGTCTAGTAACGAAACGTGAGACACTAGTCGCCGCCAAAAATATTTCCTATCGCCATAAGGATTTTAAAAACAGGTCTACGTTTAAAAGACAAATGACATAGTCATTATTCACACCATAACCCTGAGTACAGTCTACTTTTCGATAGATGAATGGGCGACATAGAGGAGGAAGCGAACGGTACTTCCCACGGGACGTAGGCATGATTATGCTCAATCCACCAATCTTATCCCCCCTCGCGAGGCGTAAACCCCGGGAGGAAGGGGCGAGGACGACAGTACTGCGACAACGGGATGAGGACGGTTGCATTCCCGCGTGTTAACTCCGGGAGTGTGGGGGCGCGAAAAGATCTCTAGGGAGGTGAATCAGAGGGTGGGGTGCGAGGGGGTAATGCCCCCAGAGGAATCCGCCCATTCCCCCCTCGCTGTTCCATCCCCACTTGCTCCCCCGACACAATCCGACTCGCGCATCCTTCGAGCCTCTTCCCTTGATCACATTTCCTCCCTTAGCCACCCACCCACCCAACCAACCTTGCCTCTCAATCCCCCAACGTAAACTATTCCCCGTGCATTCCCCGAGGGAAAAATTTACGACCGTCGGGTGAGAGGGGGGTAGAAGGAAGGGAGATGGGGTAGCACTCGATAAGAATGGTAGAGGATACGAAAATTAAGGGAGTAGTAGGGTTGGTGGAGAGTGCCTGCGAGGGACGGGGACGAAAGGAATGGCGGCAGGAGGAGCAGCAACGGAAGGATGACGACGAAAGTGCGTAGGGCCACTGGTGATGCGGTCCGCAGGGGACGAGAGGAATAGGAGGCGGGTCTTCTCCACGCCATAAGGCGTGGAGGAGAACCACTCGTCGCGCAAGCGGCCCGAAACAAAAGGAGGGGGTGGGCCGAGAGAGTCGTGAGGCGAGGTGCAAGAGACAAAAGGTGGAGAGGGAGAAGACGCACGCGCGGGGAGCAGGGAGCGGCGACGGCGACACGGAGAGCCATTAAGGAAGGAGGAGGATATGAGGGCCGAGGGGAGGGGTTGCGCGAAGAGTGGTGGGGGGAGCGAGGCCGAGGTTATTATAGGGCGGGTGAGGAGGAGGGTAGCTGGAGGAACGGCGGCGTCGGCAGCAATGGGAGGCCGAAAAATCGTCGTCTTCTGCAGGGGCAGCCAGCCAGCCAGCCGCAGCCGCATGACCCAGAGAGAGGGAGGCGGAGCGGCGGGGGAGAAGGAAGGGGTCGTGGAGAGTTCGGAAGGAGGGAGGGAAAGGGCGGCAAGAGTCGTTGCAAAGGCACGGGCGCACGGGGGGGGGGTTTGAAAGGGGGCGCCATTGGGTGAAAGGGATAGAGTTTTGGCGGAGGGGGTGAAACAAGGACCAGAGGGCTGGATGGGGGGCAGAGAGGATTCCGGCGAGTTGCGGGGGTTGTGGAGGGGAGCGCCAGGAGAGGCGTGGGTGGGTCTGAGCGAGGGGGTTGGAGGGAAGAGTCTGAAGGGGAGAGGGGGGAAGGTTACGGAGAGAGGAGGAACCAGGAGCAGCGTCGGCGGCAGCGGCAGCAGAGCAGTAGCACCAGCAGCAAGTGGCCATCTCCCGCCTCGTCGCTCCAGATCAATAACGCACGAGCGAAAACCTCACTTCCTCCTACGCCCTCTCTCCTCCAACCTATCTCTCTCTCCTCCATCTCTCTCTCTCCCTCTCATCCCGACGACAAGCACCGACACAACCCGGCATGCCTTGACCCGCTTCCCCTGCACCAAAATAAACCACCTCCACATCGTCGTCCTTCGTCCGATTCTCCAGACACTCTTCGTAATAGGGACTGAATGGGTGAATGATAACAGCTTCGGTTGCCGCGCGGGGCGGCTTGAAACGCGTCCGCCAGTCTCGTCCACTTCTTCCGCCGGGCTCATGCTCCTCCAACAAACGCCCCTTTCTCCGGGAAGAGGGGGCGTTTGTTGTGATCCGTGGTATATCCTAGCCCCGGGTTTGCCCTCGGGTTCGCCGTAGGACACTGTTTGATGGTTACCCGCTCGGATGCGTTTCAGGAGCACAGTTGTCAGATGAGAGACGAAAAAGAGAGCCACTTTTGTGTGAGTTTCCTTCAACTTAAGGATTATGATGGTGGAAGATTTCCCTCAACCTTCCATTCCTCGCTCTAGTCAACCCGCAGAGCCTAAAGCGGCGAATTACCTCGACAAACGATCCGCCACATTCTCTACGACGGCTCGACATTAACTTTAATCTAATGGGAATGTAATATGATAATTTTCGAAACTACATCCCTGGAATTGAGGTAGAATCCACAGATGGGCGAAAATAAGCGTGTAATGTTAGGATAGAAGGTACCATTCCGCTACCCAAGCAAACATTAAAAGGTAATAAAACAAAGTTCTGGCAGGAATACTAATAGTTATCCCTCCTCACGGAGGGCACTCGTTTACTGTGAGGAGAATTTTGCGCGAACGAGACGTCCCCCTCAATAACAGTCACACCTATTGGTAGTGTAAGACGCGAGGGGACTATTTATTCAATCATCTCGAAGACTCATCACTGGGCTTATTTGAGGGAGGGATGGAGTACATTATATACAATTAAGCTTGAAGATGAATAAATTTTGCTCGGAAACGCTTATAACTGGCGTGAACCTTCACTAAATATTTGACAATGATGAGAACAAGCATTATTCCATTGGCTAGAAGGGATAGCAAATCATAAGGGTCTCATGAACTCCAGATAATCGTACAGTCGAATAAAAATAGCGGATAAACTATACCTATCTTTCGAAGAGGAGGTCCCTTTTTTAATTTAAAAAATACTGAAAATGATTTAGGACAACTGTGGAAAGAATAGGACCGCGGCAGTTGTGAACCTTGTCGATGACGACAAATGATACAATTTTCCTAGGGGAAATTGATCTCAAGAAATGTATCTCCTATTTTTCCAAGGAAATAACTAATGTTAAGTAATATCGATTGCGTCTTTTTACCATTTCATTGAAAACGAAATGTACACTGCCCAATAAATTATTACGGATGCAGGTAATACATCTGAATTACACTTATTTGGTTGCAAAATTTTCACAACGGATTGGCTCCTGGTTGCCATTCACTTCTGGCTAATCACCTTAGTCTTAATTATTAAAAATCAATGACACTATATTCTTCTTGATCTTTAAAAAATGCAAAATCAAGACCAGGGTTGTGGGAGGGGATAAGTATTCCCATTCATTCCCCCATACATAAGTCATTCTACCCCACGCTAATCACTATAACCGAACTTCTGTCGTAACTTTTTTCTTAGTGCAAATTAAGATAACTACCACTTTTAGCAGCCTCTCACAGTCAATCATTAGAACCCTCAACGAATAAATCTATTCCAAAACGCCATTAGGTAAAAGAAATCACCCTTCTGCACACCAGAATAATTGTGCGACAACTGATTTGACTACGGCGGCTGGACTCGCAGTCCAGAGCTGACTGTGCTCGTAAGGTTCTAACCCAGTATTCTCGGAAAAATTCGATAGAAACGAACTTAAAATTACGATGAATTTATGATAGAGGCAATGAAAGGACGAAGCAAAACCTATTTGGGAATTATTCCAATTGTAAGTGGGCAGTTCTTCAAGTCTATTCGGTAGACTGAACCCATCCATTCTTTCGCAAGCAATGCTTAGTTTCCTCCGCTCTCTTTAAGATCTCTTCTTCTTATATTCGTCCATATTCCAGGACATTTAAAAGTTCGCCGTAAATAAGCAATTATTCAATTATATCTACACGAAGTCTAGATGATTATCAACTCTGAATAAATGAAAACGACTGGAAGGCACATTAGAAGAACTCACTGGATAATGGGTAGAATGGATTACAATTAAAATGACAGTGATTAATAACCGACTTTTTCTGCCACTTGGTTCATCTTAATGTTTTTCTAGGAAAGACAATTGCGTTTGAAAAGGCATATGGAGTAAGTTTTGGAAGGAAAGAGATACCAGAGCTAAGGATACGAACGATTCTATTAATAGCACGATTATGGAATTTAAGACTCAGAACGGGGAAATTCTGTAGGGCAATTACTAAGACTGCTCACAGATTTCCTTTGGGGGAAAGGAAAGAAGGACGGGGACGAAGGAAGAGAATTCATTTTTATGTCATAACTGATAACGAAACGTTCAAGACACGGTTAACAGATTGGTTGAGTGGCAAAGGGAACTTTTACGCTTATCCATATAGGAACTCAAACGAGTGCACCCAGGAGCACCGCAAAATTGCATCAGAACGCGACTGAACTTACCTGGCGTAACTCATCATTATCACGATTTTTTTCGATGGATGACTCAAGCCTTTCCTCTCGAATTATAAGCAAGCAAAATTGTAAACCAAACAATGAAAATCCTAAGTTACAGCGTTAAAAATGATACGGATGAAATATCAACAGAAATTACTACATTCCAGGATTTTGGAAGGAGAAATTCCTCGATAAATTATGTAATTTAGAGTAGTCATTTACCAACGACAGGGATTACGAAAACCCGATTACGGCCGTAATGAGTCTGAAGAAAAGGTATTGATAACAGAGGGACAAATAACATTGATATCTTTACAAACAACTTCCTACCGGTTGACGAGTAAATCAGAAATGAATTTACAACTAACAGACCATTCTGCCGAATCTTGACAAACCTCCGTAAAACTATCCAGAAAAAAACAATTATTCGTCGCTCAGTCTAATTAAAAACTTAGCCAAATAATGATGACATTCCAGACACTTCACATGAAAAAGAAGCTTAGTGCAGTCTATAACCAAAGCTATGGAATTTGCGAGGGAGAAAAAGTGTCTCAAATTTCGATAATTGAAACAAAATTTAAACCCAAGGGTACTGTTTCACACTATAAAGATATTGTGTCCCACGACTAATATCCGCTCGTCTACTCTTCTTCTACTCAATTGCTCTCCGGTTGGAAGAGAGAACACATTTTAACCCCGTTTAATATAAACAGAAAATTATGTCTAACGAAAAACTATTATTTACTAATCATTGCAGGCAGAGCGTTTCGCCAAAATTCGATAGGACTACATTCGAAAAGTCACGAGCGTACAGGGAGAATAAATTAAGAGAACGAAGGTCCAAACAACAATCGGAAAACTAAGAAAATAACTACGACTGTGTCCTCCTCCACGAAACTTGAGAACCATGAGTTCATCTCTCCACAGCCCACCAACCGTCTTCACCTAAAGGGGATGATAATTTGACTATGTCCAAATCTCTCCTCTACCTAAGCTATATCTTGCACACTTCCTAAACACTCGTCAATGTGACAAGGGGAAAGGCGGTGGGATCCGAAACCAGATAAAACCCGTGCCATTCAATTTCAACGCTGCAACGCGGAGAGGGAGATGACAGAGAACGAGGAGGAGGTTGAAGGTCACCTCGGAGATGGATGAGGGGAGGGACGAATAGTGAGAAGGCAGAGAACACTGGGAGAAACACTGAAGGATGGGGACGAAAACTGAAGGCAGGAAAGGAAAACTTACGGAGAGAACTGACGGATACGGAGACAGATAAAAGTGGAGTATTTCAAGTTGGTTAACGAGGACCTGGACTGGGTGGTAGGAATAAGTAATATCCCCATGACGCGGCAGACTCCCCCGATATAGAAGGTGGGATACTCAAGACGGCGAACGGAGAGAGAGACGGCAAGTGAAGGAGAGAAGGGAGGAAGACCCGAGACAAGGGTTTTCAGAGGGTTAAGTGATAGAGTGTGCGAGGGTGTGGGTGGGGAATGGGGAGCAGGAGAGGCAAGAGGGACGAGGATTCAACACGTCGGGAATCCTCCCGCCCTTACACACACACACATTCTCCTCTCACTCGTCCTTTCCTGGAGGGTTAAAGTCCATGTCATTCTCACCTCCCTCTCCACAGGATCGCATTCCACTTTCATCTTCCGCCTCGAAAGAAAAGATTTTAGGGCCGAGAGGTAGGGGAGAGGGTAGAGAGCTAAGGGGAGTAAGGCTGGATGGTTTTGTTTTGAGGGAGTTGATCACGGCCCCAAACTCCAAAATGGGAAGGAAGATCGGAGGGAACAAGATTTGGAGAGTGTTTGTCGCCACCCATCCAGACAAAAAGCAACAGTTCTCCCCAGCGCCCTGAAACAGAACGGGTGGTTTTCCTACTCTACGCCAGCCTCGTCATCGGCACGATGAAAGAAAAGGCTTTAGATAATCCTCGAAAATAACTACACGGTGATCTTTGGATGGAGAGAGATAAGAAAACAATCCCTCGGGGGCATTATCGCGGCGGTGCGGAGGGATTGAGGTCAGTTGAACACTGCATTTCTTATCCCGTCTTGCTCTATCAAATTATATACGAGTAATAAGCCTTCGACATTCGACAGCATTCAATGGCTAAGCACACACGCAGATGAATGATGCCTACAAGCTTTCAAGCGCCAAAAGATTAATACACGGCAAAATACTGAAAATCGATGATTTGTTTTGAATTAAAAAGATTGAGCAGGATAAAAGAGATTCTTCGGCGAGTATTTCATCAAAGGGCGATGGCGATGCCTTTTTACCGACATTCGCAAACCACACGAGGGACGCAATTCGTATCCCAGGGGCCTCGTTCAGCCGGATTCGGTACTTCCAATTTTTGCAAGATAAGGGCAACGGTCCAATACAATGTGAATGAGCATTGAAGTCATTACGGTTATGTTTGTGGCCTCACTTCAATAGGAACTCTTTTAGGATGATCAAGTACATAATTCCTATTCCATGACTATGGACTGCGCAAAATAAGTTTAATGATATCATACAAACCGCTGCGAGTTAAAGGCAGATTTTCGAGCAAGGGTTACCATTCTTCTGCACTGCAATGTTACTGCATTGTAAGCTTCCAATTATCGTCTATCATTATCGTTCAACGACAAAAAAATATCATTTTCTAAAATAAAGATGCCATCAATTTTATCATTTTTTTAGCACACAAAACCAACACACAAACCTGACAGACTTATAGGAAAAGTCAACCTCGCTGCACAGATTGGTACCTAGTTTTATCTTTTTACTTTTAGAATCACGTAACACTAGGAAAAAAAGCCTAGCAACTGCTTGGGAGTAAAATAAAAATCTTTTATCAAACGCTTGGGCGATGACAACTTAATTTTCTCGATACATGCATACAACTAACAGGGTTGAAAATTACCACAATTATGTTCCGCAAACCGAACTGCCTACACGGAAATAATTGATAGTATCTTCTTTAATGCTCGTAACTGGCTGAATAACAAAAAATAAAAATTTCACATCTATAAGCGCAAATATTACTATCCTAATGCAAAAACTACTCCCATACTTATATGAAGGTCGCCATGAAAACTTGGGCGAAGATGTAGCTAGAAATTTTAACGAACAAATTGTCACGTTCCCGAAAACATAACATTATACCAGGTTACATTTCAACACACCTGCCACCATTACTCCGACGCCCTAGGGTAAAGCGTTGGGTAGGCTAGGAGGCGAGTGCGGAGACGGTGACCGAAGACAGTTTACTACCACGGATGATCATCAATTATCTGCCGCGGTCGGATAAAGCCAGCTTCCAACGTGAGCGATAGGTGTCCAGGAAGGCCGCCATCGCAACGCCTGCCTCGTAAAAGCCGGCCGCAGGAGCCAACACCGGTTTGGGGCAGGAGGGCAGCGAGCGGTGCGACGAATGAAATGGTGGAGAAAAAGAGCGGAGAGAGAAGGGAAAAAATCGCTGGCCCCGCGAGGGCATTAACGTCGATCCGCCGCGGTCGCTTGAATATTTTACGCCCAGTGCCCATGTGTTTGTGCGCGGCACAAACGGGGAGGAGAGCGAGGGCCACCCGGTTGATCTGGAAGAGTTATCGAAGGAGTTTTTCCTTCTCCACCACATATATATTTCTCTCTCACGGCGGATCACGAATCACTCCACAGAAGGAAGGGGACTCTGCGCCTGAGTTACCCTCTTCTTTCTCTATTGCTCCGATGGGGAGAATCTGAGTGGCCAAATACCGGGAAACGTCCGGGAACTTTGGTTGGCCAAGAGGATTGAGAGGGGAAAGCACAAGAATGTGAACAAAGAGAGAAAGTTTTTCTCCTCTACGGAGCCGAAAAGGTATGCACCATCAAAAGACTTCGCTTTGAATGTGTCAGCATAAGAACGAAACGAATTTGCACACATGAATGTTTCAATGATATCGTTAAAACGCGAGACAGACTGAAAACAGACACGTAAATAAACATCAGGAAAATAGGCCTTAATTCTGTAAAATTATGAATACCCATGGTACATTCATTGATTCTAAGCATTTTTCACGTTAAAAAGTTGATGATCCTATAGCACATGGATGGACACGACTACATATACAGGTACACTGTACTATGAACATAATTATCCACACATTTTAGACAACTCTGAACTAGATAACATACTGGGATGAATATACAAAGATTTTGCAAATCACTCTGCGTAAACCTTCGCTTTTCGACATGCGAGGAAATTACTTCCCAAAAAAAGTGTAAGACAACATAAAAAGCAAACTTTTCTGTCGAGATATCCAGCATTTTTAAAGAACCCAAACATTACGAGAAATATTACGATTTGGGCAAACATTTGTTTCATTTCACGAAAATCAAAAGATTTTAAACCCCACGATCCGGATTCAAATAAAAAACCAGCCTAATGGAGGGTTCCATTAAAGGAAATAATTGGAAGGCGTAAAAAAAAAGTATCCTATCTTTCCATATATTCGGTTTCAACACATAGCATAGTATAGCATAGCATAACTGCACAAGTCATGCACGAGGAGTAGGGAACTTCATAATTGACTTAAAAAATAAACTCACTTGTAAAATTACGTATACTCGTATAATTTGCGGGAGTAAGAGGTTTTGTCACTATATTGCGACAGTTTTTCTTATTATAACTGCTAAAATTACAAGTAGAATATCAGTTATCGTCAAACACGACCCGGGGTAATAAGTTAAAGCTGAGTGCCGTTTATCTGACAAAAAATCATCAGAACGCCTCGTTCAACGACAAACGAATTAACATGTTTCATTGGAGTCTCTACTTACATACACATTGCGATTTGCAGAGAGGATAAAACTCACTTACAGGGCTCGAGACTTCATAATGGAAAATCTGTCGATTACACGTCCCACGAAATTTGGCGGAAGTATTGATAAGAGCGGATGCACGAAAATTTAAACCGCAAATGGACGAGAAAAACAAACAGACAGAGGCACTACGCGTTACTCCGAAATCCGATTTCCGCAGCGCCATGTAAAATTCTGACGTGTCATATCAGAGAGTTATTCATCCGTCCTCGAAAGTCATTTTTCCATACGCTGACGCTTTTTCATACGCTTCTTCCCTCTTTCCCCAAACCATTAGCGCGATGATGAAGACACGTCAACAAGTAAAATTGTTTCAATCTGAAGAGAAAACTTAAAAATTGGATTACCTTAATCTAGTACTGTTACCAATAAGGGTGTTTTTGTAAATGGCGATCATATATAATTTTGAACACGCAATAAAATAAAATTTCTTAAAGAAAAAAAACTTTAAATTCAATAACATTACACATTAAAACGCTCAACTTCAAAAATAACGATCGATTCGGATAGAACATGGTATATCTTGGAGAGCATACAAATTTGTGGTTCAATCAAAGAAAAAGAATTTCAAAGCTTGTCAACACCAGCCGAAACTGGGCATTGTCTACAGAGGAGTTCATGCCTATTTGGAAAAGTCAGTCTCGTCAGCTTCAGGCCACGTTTCGGCTGAACTGATGAAAGACAACAAAACATCAACAAAATAAAATTAAAATCAACAAAAAATTGGGATTTATTAAAAGAGTATTGGGGGAATGCGACGAAAAGGTTAGAGTAATGTTATCATCCACTGGTTAGGCCTCATTTAGAAAATAGTGGTAGTATATGGGATCCTCATGAGGCTACTTTGATGGCCAAATTTAGATCGCGTGCAGTGTAGAGGAGCTATGAAACCTATAGCATATTTGTAAAACGTTTGTTATGGCAAACTGAGCAGCGTAACAAAATAATTAGAGGAACTAGGTTGGGAATCACTCAAGTCGCGATGGTTAAATTAAAGATTAAAGCGCTAGCATAAATAGGAAGGATGTCTCCTCTTTAGCAATGGTGTTAAAAATGTATTATTACTCCCATAGTACTACGGCAGGAGAGATTATTTCAATAAAATTAGAGAGATTAAGTGCAGAACGGATAGATTTAAGATGCCATTTTTCCCACGAACGATAAGGAATCAGAATCACGTCGTCCGACCGCACTGGGGGGGGAATTATCTAGGTCAAAAGTAGTCCGGTGTGTTATCACCTCCTGCCTCACTGCTTAACCACGGATTTCAGGTTAATAAGTAATGTACATATAATGTGATGTCAAGAACATTATTTGCGTAACTCATCTTAGTTAATTTAACTTCAAGCCGCCGCAAAGATGTGTGGTAGGATTGTGTTAGGACACCAGGCTACGACAAATATGAGGTCAGCAAATGGGAGATATGTTGTCAAAAGTGAGGGTTCCTCTTTTATTTGTACCAAGATAACGAGAGGGAAAAGTCGAAGTTTTATGTTTGGCAGCTTCTCTTTTTTATTTTGTTACTAATTGCCAATGTAAAATGGTTCTCGCATTGTTTCTTAGAAAAGCTAATCACTTCCACTCTGATGTAGCCAACGGAAACTTTAGAATATAAAATCACATTCTCGACACCTATACGATACTCATGATCTTAAGATCAACCAGCTAGCTGGCTTCCCTAGGTCGGGAATTAACTGAGTCATCGTCTAATTTGATGTTCTCATCCTAAATTTTGTAGCAATGGAGTAACGCTTCTAAATTGAATAGATCTTCAGTATCCTTCATTCGAATCGCTGAATTCACATAGCTTGGTTACTCATCAATTTCGTATCATTTAAAATTGATACATAGAAATATTAGTGAATGCTAGTTACTCGTAGAACACGGAAAATTCGGGAGGGGGTAAACATGTCAATTCAAAGAGATAAAACGAGACAAATTCATGTCCAATAAGTGAATTTCCAAATCAGTTCCTCAAATAAGCCACATAAATTACTTTCGCCAAAAAGAAATAATATTACTCCTTCTTCATTCTTACCATCAAGTTTCCTTTATTTATAATGATGCTGTAGTAAATATATGAAAACTAAAAAATTTTCAAATTTCATTTTAAAATCCTCACCGTGCTATATCGAGCAGGCTTGATTTTTACTGCCTGGTAAATTTGTAAAAACCAGAAAATTCTTGCATGATATATATATTTAAATGATTATTACTGGCGGCGTTTCCAAAAATACTTTTTTTGAAAACCCATTTTCATAATACTTCATTCTCGGAGCAGTCTATTATCCAAATTGTGAACTTAAGAGAAGCGTCTGAAAATCTACCTCAATGGAAAACATACTACATTACTATGGAAGAGTTTGGAATTAATTAAGAAAATACATATTCCTCCAATTGAATCGAATTTACAATTACTTACCGTTAAGTACACACAAAGATAAATTGTAAAGTTTGAAAGGAAACGGAGAAATACCTGTCACTGAACACACAACAACCACTTTGACACTAAGCGGTCAAACTTCTATCGGATTGAGATAAGGATTACTCCTTGATATTACTCTTTCGCGCGCTTAGTTAAGCGTCCTGCAAATCTCAAGGTTTTCAAGGTTTTGCTGTCCAGAAGGTAATATTTTTCAACTGGCACACTGGAGACGCAAATCCGCCGATACTGACTCCACATCCCAGCAATGATAGTATAACGATAAGCAAAAGTAGCACTGATAAATATTTTGAGTAACATCATAATCATTATCTACCAGACACACCCGCCCATCAGTAATTATCATTCGATAAGGTAGACTAATGTTATGTGTAAATCGAAAGAAGAATTATCCAATTATCATAAAGCACAGCATAAACCTTCAGCATGAAGTATAAATTCGGGAACTGCAGAATTCGATCAAATGAACATTCGTTTGTCAAGTACAATGCCGTTCCTTAAAAAAATGCTCAGTTTAATATGTATTCCTCTAAATATCTTCCATGTTAATCATCAAAATTTGATAAGAACAATTAAACACCAAAGTTACACAATTAATTATATTAGAAAGGTTGATAACCAAGACACTTCAATATTCCCACCGGCCAAGTTGGTCACATCCGCAAAATGAAATAGATGTGATCGAGCACTAGATTGGCAAGAACACATCATCGAGTAGACATCACTGCCTTACAAGGTAGAATACAGGGTAGCGCAAGAGAACCAACGACCAAGGATCATAATTTCCATTTGCCCTCTGTCAAACAGTTAACATGAGTCAATGGCAATCAGTGCTAGTTTCGATACCCATGATGGCAGACAGAAAAACGCACACACAAAGGTCTCCCCTTTAAAATCTCTTCTTCAATTAAACAGATTAGAGCAGAACATTATTATAACAATAACAATAATAGATTGGTACAGAATTATATAGAGGTAAGCAGAAAAATAATTACTGCTTTTATTCATAACACTACTTATGTCCACTGACTTTATAAATAATAAATATCTGGGTTGTGCAACATGGATAAGCAAAAGAAGTTCGAGAGGGAACATACATTTACTTATTTGACAAATTCGAAGAAACTAACGAAGATACCGTGACAGTAACTTTTAACTGAGTCATCCGCTCAACGTGCATTACAATGCAACAATATCATAGCGTAAAAATATTATATCCCGGTCAAGGTGAATGGGTTTTACACTCTGAAATTGCTGAATTGTAACATACTTATCTGATAAGACATTATATTAGTCGTGACATCTTATTGATATGAAATTTTCACAATGACGCTTAGAAAAAATTGCGCACTCTTGTGTTAAAGGGATACTTATCTCCGTCGGTGTATAGTAGAAACCTAGGCATCCTGAGCAAATGATTAGGAGAATAAAGAAAATTTTCATCATATCGATGAACTCCAACTGGCTGTTATGTTCACAACTGAGTAGGATGGCATTTTTGAGATGGTTAGATTAAAATGAACCTCACAGATGCCATTCCGATACCGACATAGACTATCCCAACTTCCAACTCCCGTCGAACGCATTGTGTTTCGCTGGCAGATGGGGAAACGATACCATCACCCCAACCGTCGTTACCAAGGGGTGTCGGAGGGTGGGTATCCCATCTCACCTGGACATTTAACTGTAAGAGGTGCGACGGGAAAAGGGTCGGGTCGAGAGAGAAAAAAATATGAGGACCTCGGGAGAGAATCGGAAGGCGGACTGTCTCGTAAGGGACGCCGACTCGCCGCAAAGGAGTGGAAGGAGGTGGTGAGGAAGAAATCGCATAGCAACAAGTCGACGCGAGGGAGGGCGGGAAAATAAGGGAAGCAGAGGCTTCCTAGCGAGCAGTCTGGGCGCAAGGGAGCATCCGGTATCCGGGTCATGTGGACAAGGCCAAAAAGTTCTGTTTCCTTCGTCGAGCCCCTCTCGGTGGCCTCCCGAAGGCTCCAAAAGATATCCCCATCCCCCCTGGAAACGCGGGAAGTCCGAGGGAAGGGAACGGGAGTTATACTTATTTATAAGGGATTCCGAAGATAATCTCAAGTCCGCCAATTCCCGCCGGAGCTTGAGTGTCATAAGTGACGTCGGCCGGACGAATCATCGGCTTTGTCTGAGCGAATTACATGCCAGTCACCCCACCTTCTACACGATTCATGACTTTGACCTGACGCCTACGCGCCGTGAGAGGAAAACTATCGGCGGTGCTTGAATTTCTATCACGACTTTAAAGCAGAATGAAGCAATTGCGAAAAATATCTCGACGCCCATTTATGCCTCCTCACTGCGCGATCGCCGTTTGAGATAACGTTAGGCGTACTACTACAGCAAATAAAAGGTCCGAAATAATTTACGAGGTAAGGCGAGCTAATCTTCGTAAAATGCCGACCGTCTCCATGCTCAATCAACACTATAATGCAATAAAACGCTATGTACGTACGCAATTAAAATCCGTGCGATCCTTGACCCCAATTACCTTTACCGGGCTCGTGGATGGCGTTGTGCTACCCCCCGAGGGCATGAATAAAACCCATTCCGGGGAATTTTTCAGAGAAAATGGAGGGCGAAGGCATACTCTGGCTTCAGCGTGGAAATCAATCAACGTGGAAATAGCCCACCTGTGGTGGTTACCTGCGGAAATTGTCGCGAACGGTAACGAAAGAAAAGAATTTGTAGCAAAAGATCCATTGAATAATGACCGGTCTCAGATCAACAGCGCCATCGATATCTTTGTGAATCCAGAGCCTAACTACTCCATTGAAAATGGTCGGCCTTTGAGTTAATAAAGCAGCATTGTTAAAGTACAGCAAGAAAAAAGAGAGAAATACACGAGTAACATTCTTTCAATACGATCCATATATGAACCTGACTTTTTCTATGGATGTGAGTAGTCAGCGATAGGAGTAGCAGAGAAATGAAGTTCGGAGGCGATGGAAATGTGATTCTACACAACAATGATGAAAATATAATGAACAGCATAACAAATGAAGAAGCACATTGAAGACTGGATGATGAGAGAAGCCCATGGACAGGGCATTTACGAGAAAAAGGAGAGGGGAATTGACTGGACATATCTTGGAGGCATGGTAGCTTACCGATGACCAGAAATGAATGAATCATAGGGAAAATTTCGGTGCAAGGAGCGAAGGAAGGGATTGGCGGGGAACAGGACAGTTTGGAAAGATGCTATCAATCAATCCTGACTGATAAGCCGTGATGATGATTCCCAGAAAAAGCTCACAAAATGATCTGTGCGTGCTCAGGATCTCCCAATTAACGTCCGGAGAGATAGAGAAAAGGTGACTAGGGACCCTAGACATTAGTCATTCATTTAAACAATTTAATTGATCAGTTTAAGGGAATCAATTCAAAGTTAACAACGCCCGCGATCATTAATCCGTCGTTTTTTTTATTCCATCCAGGGACACTGTAGCCGAATAAACACATATCTTTGCTCAACTTTGGTGATGCTTCAAGATGCTCAAAATATGACACAATATTTTTCACTGCGGAGAAAATTCGCACGACACCAATACTTGACTTCAAATGATAAAGTACTTCGAATTAAAACGATCATTACGTCGGACCCTAACACGCCTAAAATCAAGGCTTCTTGCTTAACAATTGTGGAAGAAAGATAGGTAAATTTTTTTAAGAATAGGAATAAATCTACTAAAAGCGAAGGAAATGTATCAGTATCCTTTTGCAAAATGCTGAAAAGGATAATAGAATAGAACATAACAGAATAGGCAGATTGGTAAAAATGTACGGCAAAGCGGCGCAACTGGTCAATAACAGTATTGAATCCACGCTAATATTTGAGAATTTCACACTTCTTGATACGGCAAGGACCATGAAAAGGGATGAACGGAAAATTCGCATGGATCAGCAGAATGACGACCCCAAAAGCGTAAAAGAGTCAAAACACACTTTCCTAATGAAAGACAAGGAAAAGAAGGTGTAAACACTCACTTTCATCAGTTTGTGGAGCTGAGAGGATGGCGCTGTGTTTTTTCTTGACCTCTTCGACATTTGCTTGAATCTTGTCTATCATCTCCCGTATTTCCTCCACCTGAAAAATATTTAGAACTTTATTTGTGAAAGGTATTCCCAAAAAAGGCACTTTTAACGCGGCAAAAATAGACAACTAGATAACATACATCAAAGACGCTGTAGGAATTGAAATTTACAGTACGTGATATATGCATAACTTAAGACTTGACTAGCATGGTGTTTCGGTGAAAATACTTCATTTCTTTTAGAATAAAAAGATATAACAACTCCATCTTCAAAACTCGTTTAATACAACGGCTATGGTTTCAACGCAGTGTCGTTTTCACGATCATTGATAGCAAAACAGCTGTGCTGAAACCATGATCGGGATAATATGTGCGAATATTGACATGTTCTATCTTTTTATTTTAATGGTAGACTTAATAGACAACAATTAAAACTAATTAATCATAGCAACATGAGTACATTTTACTTAATAGCTAAGTAATAAATTCCGGGAAACCCGTATTCGTACCAATGTTGGCAGTACTTACACTGTCAAGACCCAAAAAACGCTTGAACGACGAGGAGACTGTACAATAATTCAAAATTTAATAAATTGGAAAATAGCCCTTAGGCTAGTTTGATCCTGGTTACCATTCCCTTTTATCGTTATTTCCGGAAATAACGCTGAATTGTTAAAACAAATAAAAATTCCTCTAAAATGTACACAACACATACCAATCATTAAAAAACCTAAACTTAAAATATCCTTCAACGTTCCCTCGTAATTATCCAGGTACAATATTGAATTCTTATGATATTTACTGAACGCAGGAAGTACATCACACAATTATCCCACAAGGAAGTACTGTCCTGTTACACGAAAAATCATAATATTAGAGCACGAAAGAGTTACAGCGTTAAGTTAGCCTATGATAACACTCGCCCGGATGTCACGAGAGACGTGACCAATTACAAAGACATAAGCATGTGTTTTCGAATATTTTGAATGTACAATTGAAAATAATGCTACAAAAGCAGAGAGACTGAAATATTGTTCAGCTTGAGTGAGTGACAAAAGATGTGAGGTTAGCCGTTCGATTCGTCAACTTGACGGGAATGATCTCTAATAGCATCAAAGTTACGATTTCTTTGTAGGAA
Source organism: Hetaerina americana (assembly GCF_022747635.1). Lineage (NCBI taxonomy): Eukaryota > Metazoa > Arthropoda > Insecta > Odonata > Calopterygidae > Hetaerina > Hetaerina americana. The sequence goes on along the minus strand of NW_027286808.1, from coordinate 7,797,357 downwards.
ATGAAATGCAATCTTTAGAAGTCAATTTCGTCAGCGACGTCGATTGCTTGTATTTTATTGTGCCCTGTTAAACTTCCTTAGCGCAACAAAGTAATTTTGCTTGAACATCTTTCGGTTAACTCCTTATTAGAGGGTTCATCCTGAAACTAAATAAACTGGGCGTTTAATAGTATCTCAGATCCTGACAGAAAGTCACGCTACACTTTTGATGCTTACCACGTATTTAACGCTAAAAATGACTTAAAGAGAGAGATAATACCGCCCCCGAAAGATATGAAGGATATTTCCTGATAAAAAGCTGTTTCAAGATAAGCACAAACGTTCGAGCACACGAAATAAGGATAGATGACTATGATACCAATTCACACATCAAATTAGCAACCATGTTTCTTCTAAGTTCCTCTTCAAATACTCAAGAAAGCTTTGTCGATAACGCTAATGGGAATGCAGATTTGTAGATCAGACTAACATAACGACTCAAAACATGCTTTTCTACTGACCCAAGCCGCAAACAAAACGCTTATCAATCTATCTTACTTATTTTACAAGCTTTCAAAGTTTTAAGTAAACATTCTGTCAATGCCTAAGGAATAAATATACTCTCATAGTGTTTCATAAGCTTTATTCGTGATCAAAACCCAGAATTCAAATAAATTGATCGACATTTCGCAGAAGCAAAACTGAAAAACTGCAACCATCATGTTCGACAAAATAAAAACAAAAACGACTGTTGAACGAGTAAACCGATTAATCAGAATTAGCAAAATTTAGTACTCGCAGAAAGAGAGCAGGGGCACTATATTATGTTTTGATTAAAATAAAAGACAATGCAAAGTCGCCCGTTCATTAGCCGAACTCAAGGCAAGAGTCATGCCCGTGACATTTGCGCGCCAAAAATTCGATCAACTTCCCCTAACAACATCAACTAGCCTTAGACAAACATCACCCAGCAGGCGCCATTTCCAGTGATTACAAAGCGAACGCCCAATACAAGCGAAGTAATTTGAGTAGGTCTCCATCGGCAAAGTTCCTCCAAAACAGACATCGTAAAGCCTTCCGGGAAAACAAACGCAAAGGCCAATGTTTATAGGATAACAGGGTTAACATCATGGTGGAAAGTGACGATTGGTCCCGCATGATCTAAATGGGCAACCAAAACTAGAGTGGGGAAATGCAAAGTTCATATTTAAAATAACCCAAGGACGGAAAACACCAAAAGTTAAATTATTAAATCGAACAAATCGTACGAAGCAAAAAGCTAGCGCCTTTTACATCAGTGATGGAAAAAACCTTTTGTGAATGAATAACATATGGTCATTACGGAGAAATAACTCAAGCCAGTATTCTATAACAACAAGCGAAAAACCCCTAGCACCAATACGTATTACCTTCTCGTAGGTACGACAACTTCTGATAACTGAAGGAAGGGTTACGCCACTAGTTCCCGCGCCGTCACATTCACAACTCGACAATGCTTCAGACACCTCAACACCTTAAATCAAATCTTAATAGCCGTATTTTTTTTTAAGGTAATCTACCGGTTAAGGTAGGTTTTTGGATGGACACAACTACCAAACAAATATTTTATTACTCCTAACAAAACACAAAATCCATCCTCCTACTCTATATCAGGTCCCTCTTCATCTCTGAGTATTTTCTTCCTCCCTTCATCCCGTCCAACATCCCGTCCACGCAGCGTCTGTTCCTCAGTGAGGCGGCTGCAATGGCGTCTGACCCCAGTGGGGCGGCCAGTAAGTGATGGTGTCACGTTAAAAACACTATTGAGGAAGGCAACGGGAAACCACCTCAATTATCATTCCCAAGAACAATGTGATGGACAATAGCCGTATAACTGAGGGAAAATTGAACCAATTTTAAGGAATGCTATAAATTTGAAACCATCCTCATTTAGGATGTGAAGAAAAGAAAGATTGATAATAGACCAAAAAAACCTTAACTACTTCAAGCCAACGAAAATACACTGATCGATTAATCTGTATTAACATCGAGTATTATGGGGCCGGGGATTAACGTCGTTACTAGATTACTCTCAATATTCAACACGCAAGAGAAAAATTAAGAGCACATGGCCTTTCAGACGACCGATATATGACTGACGGGAGCTCACTAAAGAGGTAACAAAAGAGATTGCACATGTTACAAAAATATAAACTTATTTCTTCTCTTAGCTGAGGCTTATTTCAGCAGATAATCTGTATATTATCTGGAATAAACCCTCGGGGCTGTTTTGAAGCACTGACGACGAAGTTTTTGAATTTCGTCCGCGTATATTTATCCGAATAATAATGTAGATAGCGCCGAATTTTCATGAAAACCTATTAGGGCACGCAAAGACACACATTGTAAACCACATTGTGAAACTAAAAGAAAACTTCTTCATATATCGAGCATTAAAAATCTGCCCCACTTTAAAGTGGTATCCTAATTGTCCTGCACACACCAAAAAAGGAACTGGGGATCCAGACGTGTTCTGCTCATTTTCTTTAATTTTTATAATTGGTAAACTGCCGATTGAGGTAGGTTTTCGATGGGCACAGCCTATACAACGGCAAAACGATATATTTACTTGCCTCTTCTAGCAAAGACACAACCAGACATCCGATACTACACCCTTCAATTACGCATACTTACTTACTTCATTCCGTCCAACATGAATGGCAATCCTATTTCCACCCTCCCTCGCCGGCTTGGCGCAAATTGTGCTAATTTCATTAGAAAAAAATTTCCACGTACATTAAATAAACGCATGCCGTTCCCGAGCTCAACAAGAATGACCGACACGGTCGCTGGAAGGTACGCGTGGCACAGAAGATTCAGGAAATGTGCCCTAAAATCTTATTTCATAACAAAGACCACAAAAGGATAATTTCGCATCGAAAAACTGAAGATTCAATCTTTATCGTCGTCTATCTCCAACCTCCACCTGTCGTGTTTCCTCACTAATTTAAAGGACGACGCGCAAAAAAATAAAATCCCGCTGTCGATGACGAAAAGCAATCAAAGCGCTAAGGAATCAATAAATACCGCAACGACTCTTGGTGTAGGCTAACGTCCGAAAGTGGATGGGAGTGGTGTGACCAATGACCCTTGGCAAATCCTCAAATGCTCCCGCGTGAAAAATTGACCCGTCCAGACGTATATGCTGATATCCTTATATGATATTTCGTCTACATACGAAAATCGCAAGAGGAACCAAGTAATCATAGTCAACAAATTGAAGCATGGTAGATAGGTTAGGGCAAACACCGTGAGTTTTACTGCAAGCTTAGCTTCCAATAAACACCACAGTCGTGAAATCTGAGCACCCCTCGAGAATGGTGGACCAGTTGTTTTCCTTTCCTACCAGTGATGCCATAACAATCATAAAAATCCTGAAAACCCTTAATTTTTTGAAAGTGTTCAAAGCCAACACCCGGATTTGAAACTAGTATTCGTCATGAGGATAAAAAAGAAACTTTACATTTCCATGTTACCCTCCCATCCATTTTTACCCTCATCATGAAGGAATTCGACAAAGTTAAACCTGAAACTGTTATGTTTACCTAGTATTCTTCGTCCAGTAGCAGAACATTCTCCAAGCAAGGTTGGTATGCCGCAATCCAATTTTTTTAAATCTCGATTACGTTTTTCCTACAAGACTACGTGAAAAGGAAAACTCACTTTTTAAGTTTTAAAGACGAAATTATCGGCTCAACGAGAGTAATTTTACTCTTCGGTTACAGAGAAATTTGAAGGCATGAATGATTGTAATACAAAATGAATACATAGATAACTAACACAACAACTATATCAAATGGGCCACGAATGACATTTCTTTGAAGAAATTTTCAGACTTTGAAAGTCTGTCCACAAGGAACAAACTCCTTATGGACCATTCCTTTACTGTCTAAAAAGACAATGAGCATTGTTTTCACTTTTGATTTGCTCAATCTTGCCTTATTGGACTAGGGGGTTGGTCGGTGTGCCACTAGACCTTTGGCGTTTTGTTTCTGGGTCGTATTCAAAAACCAAGGTTTCATCACCAGTGATGACGTTGTTCAAATAATCAGGTTCATTTTCAATACGTTGCAAAAGTTCACTTGAAATTTCCGCTCGGTTGGTCTTTCGTCACACGGCGCAGAGGTTTACAATAACTGACGTCCTGCCGCTTCTACAGCTTAGAGAGCACTGAGACCGGTTTCCCGGCAAAGCTCAGCCCCCAACCTATTCCAGGTGGTTCGCTCCCACCCCTAACAATGGGAGCGGCGTGGGAAATTCAATTGCATTACTTTAGGAACGCACCTTGTATATGCTTCAACATGTCAGAAGAAATAAAAGAAAAAAATGAGAATATCCTGAGACTATTTTTAATGCATACTAAAATATTTAGAGCAAAATTTTCATTGTCCACCGCGAAATTTTTTTTGGATACAATGAGTACCTCGGCACTATTTTAAAATGGGTAAACTAGGACTAAGAAAGTCTTAAATGTTTCTTGCGAATCGCTGATAAATAATGGGAGATTTGTACGCCCTATCTATGCATATTTTCTCCCTAATTTAAACTAATATTTTTTACCTTCAGCAACGAAAATAATCACTACCCACAGGCAACAGAAGACCGAGAGATTGCTACTTGAATGATAAAATAGCACCATGAAGGATTGCATAGGATATACAAAAATTAATGCACGCATATCATTCACGCCGTTCCCTTTATGGGTAGACATTGTCAGAGGGGGATCGGGATGGTGCGGTGGCTTACGTATAGGCTTCCCACCTAAGAGGGCCCAGATACGAATCCCGGCGGCGGCAGATATTTTTCAGTAATATTTCGATCCCTACTTGAGGTGCTTTTTGGAGGGCACTTTGAGTGACTACGCCGTCGGTCGGATGGGACGTTAAGCTGCAGACCCCTTGGCGCCTTTCGTTAATAGAAGGCTAATGCCGACGCCGGGTTTCTCTCCACACTTCATCCCTCTCCTGCTTATCCCTAATGGCGCAAATGACTTCAGCTGTCAGTCGTCTCCCAAAAAACTACTACTACAATGTCAGACAAATACTAGCTTTGGGTTATTTTAGGGACTTCTAGGCTTCCTCTACACCATCAGCACTTAAATAGACCTTACACCTTCATACCATTCATAACTGATTCGCATACTCTTTTCTGCTCCTGAACCTTCGAATATTCCTCGATTACCTCACTGCATTCACCCACGTCTTTCTCTGCCCACCTTCCCTCTCAAACAAATTACTCCCCTCTCGTAATGCCTTCGACCTAACCGGCATTATGCCTAATTGGGGTTTGGCTTTCATCCGTGGTCTCAACATACCTAAAGAGCACATATTTTTCATATCTGGCAATATCTGGGCCAACCAATCCACATTCTTTCATAATCCCCCTTCCTATCCACCCTGGTTTTACAAAAACACTCAAAGTACTCCTTTCCCAATGTATTTTTTCAACATGTATGCCTATCCTGGCATACCCATATCTCACTTTCATACAATATCGCGGGAAGACATACACTTTTACACACTGTCATTTTTGCTCGCACAGACGACCTCACTTTTTTCTACATACTCCAACATTTCCTTCCAACCAGAATTTGATCTATTCATCCATACTACTATCTTTAGAAAACACTGCGCTGAGACATACAATTTTATTTCCTCGTTCCATGACTCCCCCACGATTTAATGATAAAAAATGCCCATAGACAGAGCAATAGCCTCGGAGATATTTGGTTTGTCAAAGGTTTTTACAAGCCAGCGTTACCAACCAAATGCAGCTGGAAAACCTGCAGCCTGAACAAATACGCGAGAAAACTTATACGCCGATTAATTGTAGGCCCGAAACTAAAACCACAACCACATAATATTATACATAAACCACATGTTATCAACATTGCTGGCTTCGTGAAATACCTTTTACAATTGAAAACAAACGCAAGTGAAATGTAAAGGTATTTAAAGTATTGTACAACCCAATTTGGAGTCAGTCACCGAGGCAAATAAAGGAATTTCCCTTGGCGATGATTACATAGTCACATATTTTTTTATATCTTCTCGTGGAACTCATTTTTGCATCTCACGGAGCCCTTACATTCTGTCATGCATCATTTTGGAAACTTTGGCAAAAGCATTTTTACAACAAGCAAATGACTAATTATTGCCTAAATTCCAAACAATTTAGAAAAAGTGAATTTTCTACCGATATAATAATAATTATATAAATCGCATCGCAAAATAAATCTTAAATCATGACTATGCCATGAAACTCTGACGCCATCTGTACGAGCAAATAACAGAGGCAAAATTTTGCGCCACACGATTCCGCATAGCACAAAAATGAGACGCAAGGAAAAGATATCACTTCCTGATAAAAGTATCAACCGCAAAATGTAAAAATGTAACCAATTTGATTGTGAGATAGCTAAAGACCTACGTCAATAGTCACCACAAAAAATTCATCACGAATTACCTCTCTTAATATTCTTCCAGAGAACCAGTTCTTGGACCACTACGCCATAATCCTTGACCTTTTGTATGGGGTGGCCATTAATTAATTAGGGTGTATAAAACGCGATTTAACGCCGGAAAATGCATACCATACTTGTTCAGTTATGGCGCAGCATGCATAAAGGTTGCCTGTCAATTTTTGATTAAAGAATGATCTTTATTGTACAGTCATAAGTAAGTCCAAGCACTCGGACTCAAAGTTCATGTGAGAAATGTACCGGATGGGAGTATTGGACTGACGCGATGCCATACGTTACGCGTTCGCTCCCGAGAGGAATCACCTAAGGATTTGATGATATTTTAGGCGTTATTATGCCTCCACTGGAGTGCTATAAAGAGAGGACATAAATTGAAGTTCCAGCTATTGATATTACGTGCATCTAACGACAGCTGGTACCAATAGTGATATTGGGGAGAGTGGAAGATAGCGGATACACGAGATTTCGGCCATCAGAGGATGGGTACAGAAAAACCGAACGATAGAATCGCTCTGCCCTTGCCCGAATGGGGCAAGAGGCTGCAGGTATAACGACATTACGTGTTATCCACCAGACTGGGTATCATACTCGTGTAAAGGCAGATGATGGATTAGTTCTTTACGGTTTCAGGATTATGCTCCGCCAATCGGTGTTTCCCATATTGTTCATCGCATCACAAGTAACGGTTGCTTTGCCAGTGCACAAAATCTGGCAGCCGAGTTGGGTTTTGAAATTAATCAAGTACAAATATGTAAATCCAAGTGAAGATATTTCACAGGTTGGGGGTAATAAAGATAAAAACAGAGAATGCAGCGTTCCTCATACACTCATGGATGAGCAGATAACGTCCGTGAGCTCCTAGATGGCGTTCTGTCATTAGATGCTCCAGGAATAAGGTGTAATACCTCTGAACGCGATAGGTAATGTGATTTTAAACATTTTCCTTGATGAACACATGCTAATAAACCCTTACTTAAGGAGCTATGGCAACGCAAACATTTCATCGAGTAAGTTTCGTAATTTTCACAATAATGCACCGAGGTCTATCCTACGCCGATATGAGGTGTGTGCCGATGCTGAGATTTTGGCCATGAATTTTGATTATTTGTGCTTTTAAAGCTTAAATAATAAATGAGACTTCCATATTGTAAGACAAAAAGGTAATTTTCTTAGACACTTGGGGCAGACTAGATTTTTCGGGTTTCGATATTGAGAAATTTGCGGCCGAAACGATAAAACAAAATACAGGCAAGGAAAGTGGTCAATATTGGACAGGAAGTTGTGTTAACATTCAAAAATACCTCCAAAAATTTAATTATGCCTTCCTCTCAACACTAAACAACATAATATCCTTGGTTATCAGAATGTTATCCCAAACTCTGTCACTGAGTTCCATTAAAGATACCATAATACGGTTAAAAATAAAATTATTTTACTGTCATAAGAATGGGAATTAAATTTGCTATAGCATTTATTAAAGAAATGCTATAATACCAGTGAAATTAAAGTCCAAAGTCATGGCCAACATTAGCCGTTTAAGGGATCAACAACAAATAATTTCATATCGCCATCTTGAAAATAGTAAATAGTAGACAGTAACCCAAGTATTTTTAAAAACATTTAATTTTCTAGCATGTGTTTTTCGATAAGCTAGCATTCTGATGGTAAATTAAACATGTGCTCAAAATGCTTGAGTTGCAATAGCTCTGTAACTAAGGGTTAACGAGCATATGTTCATAAAAGAAAAAAATGTCAGAATTACATCCCCTATTACCTCCACAAGCATTATACTCTTCTCTAGGAAAACCATGAATGCATATATTACCTCTTTTATCAGTTTAAGTACACCAAATTTGGCAAAACCAATGGACCTAATAACCTTTAACGGAAGGTGTTTGGAGTTAAGAAGGTAAAAAAATGAGCTCATCCATTGTCATACCACCATCCCAGTTTCCACAAAGACATTCCACTCCCAATCCCCAATTCACAGGATGAAGGGCAAATAATCATAACTATTCAAAACCTTAAGTAGAAGAGTTTACAGAGTAGGTAAACCAAAACAGATTGCATTTTTTTATAAATGGACAGAAATATAAAAACAGCTTAATATGGTTTAGCAAACTATAAGACAACCTATAAATATGACCTTGCAAAACTGGATAAATTACAAAACACATTAATACGAAAATAACACTAGATTAAAACTGCGATGAGATATTAAGCATATATTTGGACAAATATCATAATTTAATTGAAAAAATTAAATTTACGAAATCATTGAGCCAAACGATTAAATACCTCACTGATATGGAGCGTAGCCATGTACGGTGCAGAAACGTGGTCCTTGAAGCAGGAGGATTGACGTAGATCGGAGGCTTTTGAAATGTGGGTGTGGAGAAGAATGGAGAAGGTGAAATGGACAGAGGAGAAAACAAATGAGGAAGTACTTGATATGGTGGGCGAGGACAGGAGTTTGTTGAGAGATATCCTATGGAGGCAGGAAAAGTGGATGAAAGGGGTATTGAATGCCGAGGATGTTGAAGACTGTGATAGAGGGGAGAATGTTGGGCAAACGAGGAAAGGGAAGGAACAGGATAGATGTTGGACGGGATGAAGGGAGGAAGAAGGTACTCAGAGATGAAGAGGGACCTGATGTAGAGTAGGATGTTGTGTTTTGCTAGGAGTCACAAAATATTTATTTAGGAGCTGTGTCCATCCAAAAACCTACCTTAACCGGTAGATTACCTAATAATAATAATAATAACCCAAGGGAGCAACAACGACTGAGAGGTAACAAGTTATAATACTAATCTCAAAAAGAAATAAAGCAAATTTTAATATTGTAAATGGAATGAAGAAGAAATAGTTCCAGTTTAATAAGGTATTAATCAGTCACTTCAGTCTCCACATGACAAAAATATCCAATATTCAATACAAATGATGTTTCTTATTGTAAAAGACCTGTCCCAGAGATTCACTGCATGTCTTAAAAAATTGTACCAATGTTGGAACAACCAATGACAATTAAACATATTCCATTAAAAACCTAATGGATGACAAAAACTATTACCTAATAACTGTTAAATTAGTAAATATTAGGCAAAATAATATAGAAAACTTTCAATTATAAATGAAAACTAGCAATATAAAAACCATGACTAATTATAATGACAATTTTGCAGTAATTCTTAATTTTTAACAAAAATCAAGCCAATGACCCTGAAGGTAATAAATACATTTTAACCATTTATTAGCCACCTAATTATGGAACTAATAATTATTAATACTTTAAATTTATAGTTAAAACCTACAAATGATATTTAACTACTTTGTAATTAAGAACTAAGATTAATCGAAGTCCTGATTAAACCACAAAATGAAACAGGCCACAAATATAACATCAAATATTTTTAATATATGAAAATGATTTTTGAATGAAAAGAAAAATGAGATTAACAAACCAATATGCTAATAATACATAAATTTCTATAAAAGGAAAAACAGAAGTATTTTGTTTTAACTATACATCCTTTCCAGTATGACCAATGAGCATGGAACAGGGTTACCAATCAATCAACTCTACTGTTTTAAAGGCATTGTTTCAGAATAGAGGCCTAACATTGCCATTAGAGTCTTTCGTTTTTCCAAAATTTAATCATGGACATTATTCTTTTCCAAAAAATATTTATATAACATCAAGAATTGCTTCACCAAATAACAGCCACCACCTTCCATCTTTTATGCAGACCATTTATCAGAGTGGCATCACAATGAAACCATGAATTCAAATAACAATATTGGCGACCAAGAGGGAATTCCCTCATTATTTTGCCTCAGATTAAAAGAAAATGTAATGTATTACATGTATGTACATTATTATTACAAGTATGTCAATTTCTTACATGCATAATTTCTTTCTCATAGTTTAAGTGCTGGAGAGGGTAATCGGTTTTATGAAAGATCAGAGCAACATACACACAATGTTTACTCCATATAAAAGCAAAGGAATTATTAAAATGTTCAAATGCCATTCAGCATTGGGAATGGAGGATATTTTTAGACAGATGAGAATACACTACTGAATACCTCCTCATGAAAACAGGACAACTGACAAAATTGGATTAGCACTCATAAATTCATTTATCACAACTCATTATTGAAAAAATTCCTACAGTAAGTTACCGATTTCCAGCATTTCCACAAAATGTGCTCCTGGTAGGATAGGTTTGGGAGCCATGTACCAAATGCAAGTTTGGGGAGTTCATCAGCACATGCCTAAGGAATGCACTGCACCCTACCTCATGCATACATGTATTTCTTCACCAAAGAGAAAGTCAAAGCATGGTATGATGTCTGTGATTCCCTACAGACGGTTCGTTGCCCTCTGCTGATATGTAAAAAATGTAAGGCAATATGCAAATTCCTAAATATTAGGGAGGTCTTAATACTATCCTTACTGATACTCCTGAAATCATATCCAGATTAATTTTGTTTTTAAAGGTTGCCAATCTATTCCAGTGCATGCAATACATTTTGCAGTAGGTTTAATTGTAAAATATTAACATTCATGATACATAATAAAAACATATTCAACAACTTCTCATTTCCTTTCTTTTTCTTACTACGAACCCAGTAAGGTGACTTCAGTCATTAAGGCACCTTTAAATTAAATTATCACCAACAATGCATAGTAGGACTCCATACTAATATCTTCTGATGGCAACATTAAAATTAAAAACAGAGACATATCCCAAAATCCAGCCTTAAAGATCCAAATAGCACAAAAACCTTCACAAAAACTATTCACATTTATTTTCCCATGCCTTTCATTGTAGCCTATTAATTTCTCCCAACAACCCTGTCTCTTCTAAAATTAGTAGAACATGTAAACTCTAATTAGAGGATATTTAAAATATTCCAAAACAATCAAAATTGTTATTTCCATTTGATTTATCGTACGCCTCCCATAAAAAGCCTCATTTCCTCCATACCATGCAGAATATCAATTTTTTCCCTTCCTGCCCATTTTACTTTCTCCGTTATTCTCAATACCATCTCTCAAAAAAGACAATGAAGATGAACAAGTGAAGACTCATTTCACATTAACATACATGTGATGCATCGTCTCCCAACTTTAAAAACTTTCTATGAAATCCATTGCTATGTTAAAAAGAAAGCGCCTGGGTTTTTTCAGAATGTATTCAGTAAATGTTAGATATTATTTGGGCAGCAAATGGACAAGTAAATAACCCCTATCCCTATGTGGTTTGCTCAATATGTCACATCATCATTGTCCAGTCTTAATTACAGTTTGCTGCACACCTAACACGCATGGTGAATATGGATATCACGAGTGGGGCCTCTGTATTTATGTTTGTGAATAACCTGGATTGGTTAATACCAGCCTCTGTATCAGCTGCATTATCATGCCAGTTAACTAGGCCTGAATGTGACTGCAAATAATGATGTTTATCAACTAAAATGTTTGCTGGCACTTAATAGTTTTTCAATTTCAATTTTTATGTTCAATATTTGTTAAAATAAGGTCCAATGAAAAGTTGATTACTTTAAACAATCACAACATGTCTGCTTACTCAGCTTAAGAGTACATTAATATCTTTTCCCACTGTAAATGTTATCAATTTACAGGCTATTTCCTTGCTCAGTCCAATCCACAATTTTTTTCATAAATATATAAAATTTATTCAATAAAATGTATACAAAATTGTAGGCCAAATTAATCAATTCCAACTTGAATTGAGTTTGTGAATAAAAATAGAAGACTTGAAATGTCTAAACACACATCTCATGAACATTATTCTTTGTGAAGAAATAGCTAGTAAGAGCATTCAAAAGAAAATTATAGATCATGTTAATCCCAACGTCAAGTTACCTGATTAATCCCCATTGGATTTTTTTTAATATTAAATTATCTTGATCATACCATAAGAAATATATTTGGTCAACATTATCTTTCTAATGAGTATCAACAAGAAGACCAAAAATGCCAACTTCAGATTGACTAAGAAGGCCAAGGGCTTCAACCACAAAATTGCTTTCTGCACTCCTCAGTTTCAAGTAAAAAACTCGTTTTCAATAATTCTTTTAAATAAAGATTTATTGTGATGGGATTATTAGGATATTTTCTTTTAAGTACAATTTACCATAAAGAAACATTAGTCCCACCATAAACCAATGAAATGGCAATAATTTTTAACCCAACAGCAGGAAATGATGGTTAAGTGAGCATGTTACCATTACATTAGTTAACTCTCATACCAGTTGTACTTCATTACCACTCTTCCCACAGGTATACATGTGCAAGAAACGACACACACTGGACAGAAATGTCATTCCAAAAGCAAACATTTTATGGGAAACTCACTCCTTTTTATGTAGTTATTATAATAGAACGTGAGATCCATAATCATCATTTTGGATAGGTTAAAATATAGAAATTTCTAATGAGAAGAGTCTTAATATAAACATGGCATGAGAGAGAATGTAATCCAAACAGGAAGGTTTCACAAATCAATTCACCATCTGAAGAAAAGACTACTAAACTTGGACCCTATCTAAGGAAAGCATACAGCACACCAAGTGCTCTCCAGGCAACACCTAGGGCACAGGGATATTATAAAAATGATATGGACACCCACCGGCGTCCAATAAAAGATCTCAACACTGAAAGCAGTTAAAGCCAATCCATGGAGATGGCTACCTTTTACAATCACTAGGGTAAACTAATTTTTTGCAGCTAATAAATTAAGTTAGAAAATCAACTCAACTAAAAGTAATGTCAAACGAATGAAAACTAGTTAAGAGTTTTAGAATGTTTATAATGATTTAGTACATAAGATAAGTTCAAGTACAACTGATTAATGTGTATCATGTATTAAATTCAAAGGCACTGTCTGTAATAGGGAAGGAAGGATTTATTTCAAGCAATCAACTTTTAATACCATTATGTTCATCATTCTCACTTCTCCACCCCATAAAATATATTTGAACACATCGCACTTAGGATTCATTTCATCAGAAATGAAAAAACTAACACTTGCTAAGTGGCAATGGAAAACAGATCCATGCAGGTTCACCTTGACATGTAAAAATTTAAGTAGATAAGAGGCCTCCCTATCACCTATGAGTGTACTATTCACACTATATATCACCTATAATTTTCTTCTGCATTCGTTGAAAAGCTGGGTAATTCTTGGTAATTAAATATGAATGTCAAAGTTTACTATGTCATACCATTGTCCTTCCCTTCTTTATGTATTTAACAAATTTTTCAAAACACTCATCACCATGGTTTACCTACAGGTGACTATGGTTAATGGGGCGTATGAATGGCTAGTAAATATAATTACAATGACTCGAAAATAATGAAAATGCAACATATAAAATGATAGATAATGGTAATAAAAGTCATTCTTAAAGCCTTTCTATAGATGAAAATTAGATAGTCAACTCTGTAGTACTATATATCCATGACCATTCAGTTCAGGGAATAAAAAATATTTATTAAGTGGGAATTCATCTGACCCAAAGACTGTGATTGCATGTTCTTATTTTAACACCCAAGGGCATCCTACACAAACTTACAATTGGAACCTGTCTCTGAAGCACCAGATTTATTCATAAAACATGAAAGGGTCTCACAAAAAAAGGAACAAATATACCAAATCTCAATTTTCATGTTCTTTATTTAAGCATAAAATAGATTTCAACCTATTAAAGGTATAGGATTGGATGGTAGAGATATATAGAGAATTGTTGCTGATGAAAAGACCTTTCAACAGACTGAATCAACAGATGCCAAGTACACTGGACAAAAAAGTTGGTGAGTAGCTTTTCTTTCTCACCAAGTCAACTTTAATAAGTATCAGCAATCAGAGGAATGAGTATATTTAATCTCATTCAGATTACTGCATTTAAATTGATGCTTTTGGTAAATTGAACGACAGTAAAATGTTTATGCACACCACAAAGTAACAGCATTTACTAACCGAATGAAAAATAGAAACCTCTGAACACCAGGTTACCCACTGGATGATTTTAGGAATGATTTCCCTCTCTACAGGGTAATAATAGCTTTGGCAAGGTTTGCTCGGTCTCAGCATAAGGTAGGGTCATATATTTTATATACATGAATTATAAAAGATATAGAGAATCAGTATATTGGAGAGTTAGATTTTGAATCATATGCTACTTAATCATATGAGTAAGAATGTGATGTGATTAAGTTCAAATGAGAAACCTAAATGATTGCAACAGTAGCTTACAGAAAAAGAAGTTTAATAACAATCAAGAAAATTAAAACAAAAAGTAAATATATTTGAACTTGAGTTAATGCCTGAATCATCAAGTACATGAACATTAAATATCAATGATCTGAAAAATAATTACACCATCGATTCTACCAAATTATCACTTCAAAAAATGTCCAACCAACTTATATTAAGTATGTAATAACGATATACAATTCTCTCAATCGCCACCAGTCAAATCGAGTGGGTTTCCTGCATAATAATAACAATATAATACTCACTTCAGCAAAGAACTCATCCATGAATCCATCTCGCCCATCAACATTGACAGCCACATCGTCAGGACCCACATCATCGTCATCGCTTTGTGCCTATCGAATAAAAAACATCCTAGCATTAAAAAATAATTTACATGAGAGACATATTTTTTAGAGTAAGCGCCCGTGGGCGGCCCGGCTACGATATATATTTAGCAATGATATTCAACGAGAGAAACGCAGGAACTAATATATGGTAGTCCAACATTTGGATTAAACGCCACATTGGGCAAAACTTTCAAATATCATTGCAATTACTTGAAATTAACAATAATAGAACATGTATGAAATGAAAAATTAACGTGACAATCATTCCACTAAAAACAGTCACTAAGTCTACGTGTAAAAAACAATTAAAAATACACAGGTTTGCGCGGAACAATATAATAATGATGAGAAATGGGAATACATCAAGGGGAATCAGTGAAAATGAACGATAACATGATATGGAAAATGTCACATTAAGATATATAAGGAAAATTCAAGCATAAAATTATCACAATAGAACAATTGTAAACGACAGTGAACTGTAGTTTTCTGGTACGTGAAAAAACATTTCTACTTTACCGAAGTCCGGGATTCAGAGGCCGAATTATGGCTTGAACGGTAGCTATCTTCACCAAAATCAATTGAAGACAATTTATGAAGACACCAATTAACGTCTGGATATCTTTCAAATCACCTCAATATATTTACAGTGATATTAACAAAAACTTCACCGGACAAGAAACCTTAAATTACATTCCCCACCATCGATGAGTATGAACAACCAGGGGGGATAGGCCGCGGCTGTAGACGAAATTCAAGGGTAATATTCACTCACCGCTTTTAAGGCTGCTAATCTATCCTTCGTCATCTTTTGGCTTTATAGTTCACGAAACGGCAAATCGTTTTGGGTTAAATAAAAATCCCATTCACTAATTTTGTCATAGACGACACGAAAACTAATGAAACAGACTACGATCGTAAAAATCGATACGTATACGATATCGCTGCTCCTGCAGTACTGAAAGACGGTCTTTGCTCATGACGTCATGTAGTCGTAAAATTTTCTTTACTGTTTTGAAATTATAGTTTAGCTTTGAATCGATCAAAAATTTAAACCATAAAATTATAAATTTTATTTTAAAAATTTTTAGCTGAATTTTTTACTTATCTAACCATTATTATAAAATTTGAAAATAACGACTTGCCATAAAATTCGTTACTTCCGCCTCCTCGAAGGTGAACGCCATTCTGAAACCTAGCAATACACCGGTAAGCAAAAATAAATCCAGAATTAGCATGTTCATCGGGCTCTAGTTAAATAGCTAATGCTTGTTAAACTTTCCGTGTGTTAGTAGCTATTATTTTCAAGTAACCAGAATGTGTTCATTGATGTCTAGCATTATTTGAATACTCTAATGCCGGTGTGATGGAACGATTTTCCTTTGTATCTAGAAAAGGCGCCATTTCCGTACATTCCAGAAGCTTTTTATTGTAAACCCATGTCTTTCCCCGAGTAAAACTCTTATTAGGCTAAATAATTGTCCTATGTACTTTTACTAAGCAGTTCTTCCTATTTATTCCTTGTGCTAACCGTTCAAAAGTGTTTCCTTTTGAAGCATAATTTCAAGTCGGTCCAAGTGATGTAGGTCACTGTTTTATATCACAGTTGAATGGTTGGATTGATATAACTTTTTTAAACTTAGGTTCTGCGATGTTAAGAAGTGACGTTTATACCTTTACTTAAATTTTTCATTCGAAGCTAATTGATACTTCATCCTTTATCAGGTAAAACTGCATAATGGCTGCGGAACAAGATATGCCTACTTTTAAATGCGTGCTCGTGGGTGATGGTGGCACGGGTAAAACTACTTTTGTGAAGCGGCATAAGACTGGAGAATTCGAAAAGAAGTATGTTGCCACTTTAGGTGTTGAAGTTCACCCTCTAGTATTCCATACTAATAGAGGGGCCATAAGGTTTAATGTATGGGATACTGCTGGACAAGAAAAATTCGGTGGCCTGAGAGATGGCTATTATATCCAGGTAGATATACATGTTTTTTGGTATTTCTTCTTCAATTTGCTTTGGACCGATTCCTGTGTAATTTTGTTTTGCTCTTCGTAGGGTCAAAGTGCCATAATTATGTTTGATGTAACATCGAGAGTTACGTACAAGAATGTACCCAACTGGCACAGAGATTTGGTACGAGTTTGTGAAAATATACCAATCGTTCTCTGTGGAAACAAAGTTGATATCAAGGACAGGAAAGTTAAAGCCAAAACCATTGTGTTTCACCGAAAGAAGAATCTTCAGGTAAACCTAATATTTTGCCGTTTTAGAAAAGTTTTTTCTGTAATAATTTCACCCCCGATGTCACTGTTGAAATCAGTCCTCTAATCTGACAGCCTTGATAAATTCATCTGGTGAATATTTTGCGATCTATCTAATGATTATATTTTTGCAGTACTATGACATTAGTGCCAAGAGCAACTACAACTTCGAAAAGCCCTTCCTTTGGCTTGCAAGGAAACTAATTGGTGATGCAAACTTAGAATTTGTAGCCATGCCAGCCCTCCTACCCCCTGAAGTTACAATGGATCCCTCGTGGCAGCAACAAATCGAGAAGGACCTAAGGGTAACTGGATATTCTTTTGGCTCGTGTTTTACATTTAATCTGTTAAAAATCGAGAAATCTAATGCTTCTTTCCTTTGTAGGAGGCACAGGAAACTGCACTGCCAGAAGACGATGAAGACTTGTAGGGTATTCTTGAAGAGAGAAAACTGTGTTTCCACTGCAATTTGTTACCCGTATGCAAAATTATTGTTGATTGCCGAGTGTTAAAGCATTACTTTCATTTTCTTAATTATGGCTTGCATTGGATAACATGGTCACTCTAGGGGTTGATATTTATTGGAAGAGAAAATGAGATTGGTCTTAGCATGAGTGCGTTTTGATTCACCTGTTGTGTGCAGTGTATGAATGGTTTGATCTAATACATGTGTGCATGACTGATAAAGCCATTTCCTATTTTTATATGCGGTGAATCAAGAATTTTTTTCGGAAAATGTGTAACTTGTTAATTCAAAAAGTGGCAATTGAAGATACTGCAGCAGACTAATTTGGTATAGTTAGATTTTTCTGTAGCTCATGTTATTTGTCATGCTTCCTCACTAAATTAGCATATTTTAATGGCTCATATAATGAGAAATGTAATCCTGTATATGAAGAGGCATTAGGGATCATGAATGGAATGCATTTGAAGCTACTATTTCTCTTCCCGGACACCTCATTTAAACATGAAACTGTTGTTTTTTATGCTGTGCAAAAGGCTTAATTTAAGGACTATACTGTATTTTTAGCATTTTGAAGTATGGAAGTGCACGGTTTTGCCATTTTGGTTGTCTATGAAGAGATCTGCTGAGTTATGTTTGGAGAGGTGAATTTTTTGTGACCTTACATAATTTCCACCCAGTTTTTGCTGAAATTAGTCTTGCCCATAAACTAAACGTTGTATCCATGAGTTTATGAGTATGTATACATTGTTTCTTGAATTGGAAATAAAATCTAAATTACTTTTTCATGAATGTATTACTGGAACTTGAAAAGCTGTGTGGGCAGCATGCTATCCGGTTTTAATAGAAGTTGAATGTTTGTTAGACCAACTGGATCATAGGAATATAGAATCGTCATCACTTCCACATTGGACAGAGTTTGTTCAGATTGGGACAAGATAGCAAACATGAGTAATTGTGAGGTTAGGTCTTAAGCTGTCATGGTGCCTTAAAACCACAAAGATTGCAATTTGCAATGTTAATTTTTGTTACAAATTTCAGCCATTGGCTATTTTGCGAGCACACTATGTAAGCAAATTGAGGCAATGCAATATAATAAACTTTTATCCCCTTAAAGAATTGATGCCTCTTTAGAGTTGTAGCTGAATTTCTGTAGTTACACTGATAGGCATAGTTGTCTATTGCAAAATGTGATAGTATCTAGATTCTTGATATATGTATACAGTAAATTGTTGAATAATGGAGTGCCCGGTTTGTTTCTTGTGTGTTCAAGTTTTTACTTCAACAAGATTGCATTAGTGAAAACATCTAGATAAATACTGAGTTATGGCATCATTCATATTTGTGTGAATTAACCCATGTCCGCAGATTTTAAAGCACCTTCATTTTGGTATTGGCGTCCTATTTCTAGTAACTTTCAGTTAGCCAGGACCAATACATACCACACAAGGTGATGCTCAATTTCAATGCATTAGTTCTGATTGTCAGTGCTCTTGTAGTTACAACAAAAGAATGAAAAACAAAATGGGCTGAGTACAGATGATGGATCAGGTTAGCATGTTTAGC
This sequence comes from Hetaerina americana, assembly GCF_022747635.1. NCBI lineage: Eukaryota > Metazoa > Arthropoda > Insecta > Odonata > Calopterygidae > Hetaerina > Hetaerina americana. The sequence goes on along the minus strand of NW_027286808.1, from coordinate 7,777,926 downwards.
TGTTTCCTGGGGGAATTGGTTCCAATAAATTATACCGGTACTTATTTCTCAGGGTCCTGATGACAGCATTGGTCATCAACCCATCGTTGGCCGACACCAAGACCTCTGAACTAATAGACGAAATTTACTGTTGGAATTCCTCAACTATATTACATATCTCAGTGCATAGTAGTTTTTTTTCTACCTTCACTATACCTTAAGTCGAATTCCTTCCTCCAATTATATGCATTGAACTTCCTTAGGTTGTTCAAATACCTTTCCTAGGCAAGTGTCCCAAACTGAGCATGCGGGTTAAGTAAATAACAGGATGATGACTATTACAATTTTCCACCTAGTAATCAGGGGATCTTGAGTAAGGATGTTAAGAAAAGACTCATAAAAACTTTGATATGGAGCTTAGCTATGTACGGCGTGGAAACGTGGTCATTGAAGCAGGAGGATAGACGTAGACTGGAGGCTTTTGAAATGTGGGTGTGGAGAAGGTGAAATGGACAGAGAAGAAAACAAACGAGGAAGTACTTGGTATGGTGGGTGAAGAGAGGGGTTTGATGGGAGCAATCCTATGGAGGCAGGAAAATTGGATGAAGGGCATGTTGATCGGCTATGGGATGTTAGAGACTGTAATAGAAGGGAGAATTTTAGGCAAGCGAGGAAAGGGAAGGAACAGGATAGGGATGTTGGACGGGATGAAGGGAGGACGAAAGTACTCAAGAGCTGAAGAGGGACCTGATTTAAAGTGGGATGTTATGTTTTGCTAGGGGTCAAAAAAATTATTTAATTAGTAATTATGTCCAACCAAAAACTTACCTTAACCGGTAGATAACCTAATAATAATAAATAATCAGGTTAGCATATTATTAAGTGGAAAATTGTAATAGTCTTTGTCTCTGTTATTATGGAGCTGTTCCACCGCATCACACCTGACTGTAATTTATGTTATGTCAATGTATTTAATATAAATGTATGGTCAACACTCACAGGCATATAACAGTATAATTTGCCAAAGAAAAATGTCCTTGTAATACTTGGCACAGTAAACACTACAAAAACGTACTACTGGATATACATGTATATGAAGTTATACCACCTTACATCTACATAATACCCCACAAGCCGCCTCAAGGGCATGTGGCCCTATAGTTCCAAAGTTATTTTTTTGCAACTGAGTTGCCATTAATACTTTTTAAATCTATTTATCTCATTCCCCAAATCTGTAAGATGGGATTTATGAATTCCAATGGGACATGGTGAGTTCGATAATTTAGAAGGGGGAATTAAAGAAAACTTGCATCATAATTTTGAAATAAAAGTTAAAAAATGAAAAAACACTGATATTGTTCAAATACTGCATTACTGTATTTCTAAAATGTCATTCTAGTCAAATTGAAGGTCTTAAATATGAGGGGACTTCAAGCTATGAGCAGCAGTAATTGTCAAGCTGCTTTCACTTAAATCTTACTATTAATCTATTAGCAGGATTGACTAGATGATTTGCATGATATTTGATGCTGGTTTATTGTCAACATGTCATGTTCCTCCCCATGGACTTAACATGTTGGAAGGGATTGTGCATTCCTGATGACCACCCCTAAAGCTGTATTATGTGGGATCACCCATGTCAGATGGAAGTTAATCTCGCGTAGCATCGGTTCCGTAGGAATTTAACCCCTGTATGGCAGCACTGGCATTTGAGTGATAGTAAATAGTGAAAAATATTATTAAAGAAGGCAATGGAATCACCTCAATTAATAACAAAAACTGATGGACACAAATTAGATTTAAGTGCTGACAACCATGAGTCATGCTCAGCAAAGGGATGGGCTAAGCTTAACAGTAGACATCTGATGAAATCCTGGCATATCAAAATCTATGGCAGTAACACGGGAAAAGACTAAACCAGTTACAACATGGATGTGGAATTTAACAAAAATGTGGAGGACAAGGAATGGATACATAGAAATTTTAGGTCTGTGTGATGTGATATAATGATTATGTTTATTGGTTCCAATAAAACATATTCAAAACTAGTTCATTATGCACCAGTGGATGATGAGACTGGGAGCTCAAAGGATTAGTTCTTGGGTTAAGTTCAAATAAGGGTACTTAGTGAAATAATAATAGCATCATAGGAGATAAATGTTTTGCTGGTGTTCAAAGGAATGCCAATAAATAGTACTGGCTCTTTCGGTGAAACCCAAGTGTATGATGTTGTAGAACAAATTGAGTGGAATAGGATAGCATTTAAGCGTAAATCCATCTGCATACAATTATAACCATGATTCTAAGAGTATAACTGATTTCATTAGGCACGATGAGAGAAAGTGTTAGTGAAGGACCAAAGAGCAATGAGAGATGCTGGACAGGTGATCATTTGGCAGGCTCAAAAGTTAGCAGCAGGGAGGAATAGGATGCAAAAGCAATTGAGGCTAAGATTCAAAAAACTGCATTAAATATGAATGAATGCATGAGGGTAAACTTCAGTAAATTTCAGTTGAATGAAAAATATATATTGAAAAGTGAGGGGTGATCATTTGGAAATTTTAATCTGAATGAATAATGAATGTCCTGAAAAGGTGTGCTCTGGATTATGAAGTCAGGTGACATTGTAAAGCATAAGGTTCTATTGAGTGTAGATAAAGAGGCATGGAAAAGAGATTGTACCTAAAGTGAGGACACTTGAAATAAAGTGTATGGATATTTATAATGAGAGAAGAAAAAAATGCCAGAGTTATGTGAATGAAACTAAGCCAAAATTATGAATAGCAGAAATGAAAACAATTTCGAATGATTTTCACAGGAATAACATGCGGCATTGGATATGGGTAAACAGGGCAGATATATCACTGTAATTAAGCATTGTGATATTGTCTGGAATGAATGCTGTATTGGAAATCTATGGAGGGAGTATTTTTAAAGATTTTCCTCCAAATTTTCAGAGATGAATTCATAGATTTTAAGGTAAATAGCTTTCATTCAAAACTAGAGTTCAGAGCAAGAATGCAATATTTGCCCCTGTTGTTAAGGCCATTCTACAATGAACTTTAATGCACCTAAATCTCTCTATTATATTGTCAATGATGAATAGGTGAATGAGAAGTGACATTGCAGGCTGGCTGCAGCATTATCAACACAGAAAATCCTCAAGTGCATGTGACTTAAAAATCATACAGCTCATTTCTTTTATTAGAACCTGGAGTTTTACTTGTAGGCACAGTATTTTCCAATGAGTTTGGAATCTGATAAGGTATTTTTTTTGGACCACCACTTTTTAAATGACCAATAAAACTGAAATAAGTCAAATTATAGTTTTGGTTTTTGCAAATTCCTGCAAGCACGATGAACTATGGCAAACATGAAACTACCTCAACAAAAGGAAGGTCATTCTCATTGGGAATTTCCATGCATTCTGGATTCTCCAATTATATTCCCAACTTTTTCAGTAACATTCAGCCCTTTCTCTCATTTATGAAGGAATTGAGCAATTCCTGACTGAGTGCTCACCCTCGTAATTGTGATTTGAGATTTCAAAGGAAAAATTCCAGGTAATTCTCATTTATAACGGTATTTTCTTTTCCCAGGTCATCCTTTGCCTGGTTTATTCTTCCCTTTTAGGTAAAAATTTATTTCATCATGACAGTCTTTAAACATATAAGCCATATCCAACACCATGTCCACTATTGAGAATTTGCAGGTATATATTAAGCACCTGATGATGTAATACGTTGAAACCCGGTCGTAAAATAAAAATTTTATCAAGTGGAAAAGTGCAACGATCAGTTATTCATTATGTTCGACTTCCACCACATCACGCCTGAAGCTACTCAATATATTAAGTACTCGCAAAACAAGTAATGGATTAGGGGATGTGGTAGATCAGAGGAAGCATGTTGGACTACTAACTAGAGGGCCCAGGTTTGATTCCCGGACACGCATCTGGGCACTCTCAGCTTCACCCTAGCTGAGTGATTTCTCAGGTAATAGAACTTCCTTGTTAACCATAGGTAGCACAGGGTAGCCCCTATCCTGATGTTTGAAGTTAACATGCCATTGGGCTTAGTATTGAGTGAACTCTACCCTCACCTATCAAGCCAACCTTCAGGTTGATAATTGTGTTTATGGTTTTAACCATACTTTCTCAAAGGTTAAGTTAAATTTCAGTTCAATCTTTGCTTCAGGGTTAACTGACAGCCCTGCATTGGGATTAAACTGTAATTAAAGACTCCCAAAGATAAAACTTTACATTGAATCTGAAGGTTAACCTTGGGTAATGCAACCAGACCTATAGTATGTTAAGTCTTAAAAAACAAGCTGCTTCCCAGTTTTAACTTTTCCCAGTTTAACAGTAAGAAGTAAGTATAGAGGAGGGTTTAAATGACATACAACCAATCTCTGTTAAGGAGTTCTTAAGAGGCTCATGAGTTGAGAGCATACAATTGGAGGCAAATACTGAAATAGATCAACTTTACTAGCTCTTTACCTCAGTTTGACTCTCAATCAAATGCACTACTGGACAGAAGAAACAGCATTAATTGTTGAAACACCGCCAAAGGCATCTGGCTGCTGCTGTAAGATAAAAAATAGAGGGGCAAGGATAGGGGTGGTGGAGGGTTTCACAGACCGTAAGTGCCGAGACAACAGTGCTCTTGTCAAAGCATGGAGGTCAAGCAAGAGAGTTGATAACATAGGGGAACCACAGAAGAAGCTGAGTGAGAACCAGGTGCTCCAAATATGCTAGACTTCATAAAATTTGGAAATGACACAGTGGAATATGCATGTTTTCCTAAATAGTACTATTTAAGTGCAAATTATGATATTTTGAAGCAAATAGACGCGATGGAAACAAAATTTTAAACAAGTCACACTTTCATTTGAGAGGAATTATCTTGACTGATATTTAACTCGAGACATGCCCAAGTCCTATTTAAGCACAGTGTGTCTTGTGTCGCTTAATCTACCTGGTTCACCTCATCAACTAGTTAGGTATTGACACAAGATGAAATGTACTATAAGGCAGTCATTAGGAAAGAATGAATTCCCAAATTTACCAATTCATTAACTTCAAAGGTTGCTCACAATTTCCAGGCTCAAAAAAAGATGATATTTATAATAGTCATTTTGGAATAGATTGTAAGGAAGGCAGGGCAAATAGGGTTTTCCAGCTCACTCTTGTTTGTCACCCTTGAAGATTCTTACCCCAGGTAGATCCTAATGATAAATTCATGGGACCAAGACCACAAAGCAAATCTATACAATACTGATAAATTATCTTCACAATGCATACACAAAAAGCTATCAAATGCTAAGAGATCCTAAAATTACATGGCAAGAATGCTTAAGGACCGTTTGATAAGCTTAGAAGGTTAGGCAGTTCACTATATAGGGAAATTGCAGCAGTGAAACCAAAAAAGAGACATGTTATAATGACTATTACAATAATACTACATTACACATGAGCTGTAAAGTTTGTAATTAACTATATAGTTTAAATTTAAAACACTTCAGTTTTTATTATTAAATTTAATTCTCAAGGAAGGTAGTTTTAGACAGCCTTGTTAGGTTTTGCTATGGAAAATGAAGAAAGAGGAAGTTCTCACAATACTAGTCAACGTCCAGACAACTATTTATGATAGTAAATAGTTTTCCGGTATGATCCAACACCTACATTAAAATAGGTAGAATACGTTGAGTTAAATGAATTTCATTCTTCACTGCCATGGTTACATTGTGAAGTGACACCATCACCATGACATCCGCTGCTTTGAAACCAGTTGTGAAGAAAATAAAATTTATAGAAACTGCAGTGGTTTCTTGATTGCATAACATTTTCAGCATTCAAGATTTTATTAAAATTACGCCGAAGAATTCTTCCATACATAGTTCAAGAAGCTGGAATTTAATTAATTTTAAGAAAAGTCTATATTTGTACAACAATGTTCTTCCTGGAAAGTTGGTTCAGCAGAATTTGTGACTCTTTAACATTGACAAATTTTAATTATATATATATATATTTAAATATTGACTTTTCTACATTTATTTCATTTTGGTGCATGTAATGATGAATATATATACATATATATATTTTGTGTCACCAATATGGATTTTAGACGTGTAATGGCACATGATGTAGTTCAAGTATTCTTTCTTTTGCAACAAATACAAAATAATTAAGAGAAAAAAATTGGTAAATGCAATACATTCCCAGTTATGAATAGATCAGAGAACCTTGAGTTGAAAGGATTGCAATATATACATTGGGTGACAAGGAGTAAAAATCATCTGATTAAGTTAGAATTGTTTTGTCATATAAAAAACCCACCCCATTCATAATTCAGTGAGAGAGTAATGCCAGAACAGATATGACAGGTAGGTATATCTATTCATAGCTTAATTATACACAGCCAATTAAAGAATTTATAAAATTGCATGACTTAACCAAATGAGCAGGACAATTCTTACAATATTATTACCATTGGTATTCTACCCATTAAGGTAGGTTTGAATGGACACAGCTAGTAAAATGGTATATTTATTATAGTTGCCCATCCTAACAAAACACAATCTGGCATCGAACACCCTTTGATTCTTCTTCCTCCCTTCATTCCATCCTATATGCCTATCCTATTCCTACACCTTCCTCAATTGCCTAATCTTCTTCCCTCTTGTCACAATCCTCAAAATCCTATTACTAATTAGAATGCTCTGCATCAATCTTTCCTGTCTCCTTATGATTTCTTCCAACAATCCCCTCTCCTTCCCCACCATGGCTAGCATTTCTTTGTTTATCTCTCTCTCCTCCACCGTTTCCATCCTTCTCTACACCCACATTTCAAAATCCTCCAATCAAAGCCTATTATCTTGCCTCTACAACTATGATTCCATGCTGTGCAAAACCATGCTCCATATCAAAATTTTAATGAGCCTTTTCTTAACATCCTCACTCAATATCTTTGTCGACAATTCCCTCCTTGTGAAGACTTCCATTACTGGCATGCAAAATAATGCAATTTTTTTTCTCATGTACCTACTACTCCCTCAACATTTTGGTCTAAAACACTTCTGAGATAGGTAAACTGTTCTACCTGTAGTAGTTAATGAGCACGTATTTTAATTTGTACCTCAGCTTTTCTCTTTCTGAAAAACTGCATAATCTTCATTTTTTCACATCCCATATGTATCCCACTGACTTTCCCATGTATTCGGCAATGTTTGCCACTCCTTATTGACTGGCATTTTGAAGGATGATCGTCTGCAAACCTATATAGTTTTATGAACTTCCCACCAACTTTCATTTCTATCTCCATTTTGCCTCCACGCATTCTCATTAATTTTTAACCATGTCCTCCTCATAAACATTGAAAACACTTGATACACTAGTAAATCTGTCTTACCCCTCTTCATACCACTGCCCATCTGGACCCTTTATCCATTACTAAGCAGTCTGTAACAAGTACAGGTTGCAGATAATTATTTTCTGAAATAGTTCATTAACTCTGGCAAATTCACTCCATTAAATGCCTACTCAAAATGTAGTAAATAGACAAATACAACCCAATTGTATTTGATAATCCTCTCCATTAGTTAGCAATTGGTACCATGTGTGCCTCTTCCCTTTCTGAACCCTAATTGATCATCTGCTAAGTCATCTTTTGCCCTGCTCTCCATCCTCTTGTTAATGATCCTGAGAACTAATTTAGCTGCATGGGAAATGAAACTTATTGAGCTGTAGTCCTCACAAATGGCTGCCTTCTCCTTTTTTGGAATAGCAACTAGCACTGATGACAAAGTCTTTTGGCAAACTTCCTCTGTCATGAATGCTACGAATTAGTTGATAAAAACTTTTCCTAAACCTTAGCAGTTCTGCAGGAATGTTGTTCCCATGGCCTTATTTGATTTCAGTTCCCTTAATGCCCTTTCTATCTTGTCACAGAGTATGCCTTGACCTATGTTGTCCTCATCTACATTATGTTCTCTTTCTGTCTTAAATTCTTACCTTTTTATCTTTACCATATAAATCCTCCCCATATTTTTTCCATGTCTCTTGAATCTTCCCTGGTTCAATTGATTATTTTCCTTACTTTTGCCTTCCTACTTGCATACATGGATTTTCCATTATTACTTTCCGACAGTGATTTCACTTTCCAGATATCTGTTAATTTCAGAATAATTACTCTTATAGTGTCTATCCAAATATGAACTGGACATAGCAACAATCAAATTGTTAACTCACACATATGTAATTAGAAAATGATATTTCCTTTTGCATAAAATAAATATTAGCTGGAGAGTAATCATTGATGTAGCCTGAGAAGGGTAATATCAAGAGGGATGGAGCAAAATAATTGAAGACAATTAAAAAATGTATGTACTGAAATACACACTGTTCTATACAGAATTAAGGATGTGAATTAAATTTAATGTCTAACTATGAATTGCCAAAAAGTACTGGAATAATAGGGACATTTAATGCATGAATTTTTTCCTCTACTCTCAATTGACTTTCTCCTTAATGCTGATGCCAATAGGGGAAAGGTTTCTGCCACTAGCTGCTAATTCACTACATAATTCTTATCAAATCCCAATTATTCTCTACCAACTCATCTTCAATTCAATGGCCAATTCACTCACACCCCTGTGCCAGAACCCACTAATCCTCACTCTTCTGAGGATTCTAAGAGATAAAACTTTCTTTGTTATACCATGATTGCATTTTTTATTACATTACATCATTATTAAAGGTAATTTACCAAAAGGACATACATAAAAGTATATTGCCACCACTTTAACTCACTGACACCCCATTCTTTGAGTAAAATATTGAATTTAGCTAAAATGTATTTTTGAAACTATTTCAATGAAACTTCTATCATAAAGACGGGGATTCTCAAGATTAGTGACTGAGACATGCGACAGTTAAATGGTTTTCCTCATGTGGGTTATTAAGCCAAGTTTTAGTTCATTGTTATTTATTTGTAGATAATGCTTACTTCCTGTAGTCCTCACATGATGTACCCTTTACCTTTTTTGGAATAGGAACTAACACTGATCTCACAAAGTCTTCTGGCCAGTTTCCTTCCTCATAGATACTAAGAATCATTCCATATAGCCTCTTCCTCCCACATTTTCCTAAACACTTCAGTAGTTTTGCAGGAATGTTATCCACCCCCATTGCCTTATTTAGTTTCATCTCCCTAAATGCCCTTTCTATCTCATCGTCGAGCATGCCTGGACCTAAGCTATCTTCCTCAACATCATGTTCCTTTTCTATGTCTAACTTTGTTGGTCTAAGTTCTTAACTAGAGTTCTTCTATATATTCCTTCCATATCTCTTGGATCTTTCTGGTGTCAACTATTACCTTTCCAGCCTTATCTCTAACTGTTAGCATAGATCTTCCCTTCTTATTTCCTGATAGTGATTTAACTTTGACAATACATTTGATATCCCACACAGCTTAAGTTGTTCTCAGGATCATCAGCAAAAGGTTAGAGAGTAGGGCATATGAATACTTAGGGGATGATCAGTTTGGGTTTAGGAAGGGGAGTGGTAAGCGTGATGCCGTTGAGGTAATAACATCACTATTCAAGAGGAATATAGAATACAATCAGGAGGTATTTGCCTGTTTCGTAGATTTCGAAAAAGCGTTTGGTAGAGTGAATTGGGAAATACTAATGAGTATATTGCAGAAAATAGGAATAGATTGGAGGGACAGGAGGCTAATCCACAACCTGTACATGTCTCAGACTGCTCAGGTGCGAGTGGGGAACGGGGAGTCCAGATGGGCAGTGTTAGGAAGAGGTGTAAGGCAGGGTTGCCAATAATTACCATTGTTGTTCCACCTTTATGCAGAGGAAATGGTAAAATAGGCATGGGAAGAACTGGAGGTAGAATGAAAGTGGGCGGGGAATTCGTAAAATCAGTTAGGTTTGCTGATGACCAAGCTTTGGTTTGTCAGTCAGCCAAGGGGTTGCAAGCATTGCTGAGTGAATTGAAAATTCAGTGCGACAGATATGGGATGAGAATCAAGATTAATAAAACAAAGGTTATGCGATTTTCTAGAAAGAAAAAAGTTAAGCCAATAATTAAAATAGGAGGGCAAAAACTAGAGCAGGTAGAACAGTTTAAGTATCTCGGGAGTGTTTTGGACCAACACGATCAAAGTAGTAGAGACAAGGAGAAGAATTGCACTAAGCAAAAAGGCTTTCACAAGGAGGAGGGAGTTGATGACGGGGACTCTGAGTAAGGATGTTAAGAAAAGACTCGTAAAAACTTTGATATGGAGCGTAGCTATGTACGGTGCGGAAACGTGGTCATTGAAGCAGGAGGATAGACGTAGCTTGGAGGCTTTTGAAATGTGGGCGTGGAGAAGAATGGAGGTGAAATGGACCAAAAGGAAAACAAATGAAGAAGTACTTGGTATGGTGGGCGAAGAGAGGGGTTTGTTGGGAGAAAAATGGATGAAGGGCGTATTAATCGGCAATGCGATGCTAAAGACTGTAATAGATGGGTGAATGTTAGGCACACAAGGAAAGGGCAGGAACAGGATAGGGATGGGATGAAGGGAGAAAGGAAGCACTCTGAGATGAAGAGGGACCTGATGTAGATTAGGATACTGGATTTTGTGTTTTGTTAGGAGTCACAAAATATTTCTTTGGTAGTTGTGTCCATTTAAAAACCTACCTTAATCGGTAGATCACCTAATAATAATGCTCAATTCAGGCTTTAAAGACTGCATTTAGTTGCAATTACATGAATTATTTAAAAGGTCAGAAATACCTGAAGGGATATGGGAGACAATCATTAGATGATGCACAGTAAAAAAAATGTTTTCTCCAAGTTCATAAGAATATTTTTGTTAACACAGGCAGTGCTATTTATTAAATTCATATTAAGATTAATAATTACTTTAAAAAATTCCAATTTTATCATTTTATGAAGTTGATTTCTTTCTTCTCCAATAATTCAAAAACAAAGGAGTGCAAGTGCACTCCAACCTCATTGTTATTAAAACTTTGCTATAAAATTTTGCATTAAAAAAATTTTGATACTGAATGACTGCAATTGAATTAGATTCAAAAATGTAGAAAATTGAGATGCATATTTTCCCTTAGGAGTGTAATACAAAAAATGCAAGAATTCATTGAATATTTGGCAACTTGTTTTACATGGGAATATTGATAGATGAAAGTAAGGGTATCAGTATTAGCAGTGCTATTGTTTGAAAAGAAGATATTATTGCCTTGGGTTACTATCCACAGATCACTGCAAATGAACCCAGGAAAAGCATACAATACGTACCGGATAAACGATTCAGTAAAAATGGCAGTCATTTTCCATTGCTCTGCATGAAATGTTGTATTTTCTTAATCGAATAAGTCTTGGGGCTTGATTTGGCAATCTCCAATATCAACAAAAACTCCACATAGTATGAATCATTTTTTGACAATTCAGTTTATTCCTTGTTTCTTATTATTTCCTTCGTGGGATCTAGAGTTTTGAGACAAGAGCCCCTTTGAGCAGTACAAGCAATACTTCATTAGTTTCAGCAGTTAACCATATTACTAACAGAAAATTGCTCATCCACCTAAAAGTAATTGATACTTCCAATGAATTTATGCTTCCCAACATTAATCAACATAATTATCATTGCTGCAAGCAGGTAACTTTTCTTAAGTTTTAACATTAACCACCAAATACATTTCTTTCTCTCAGCAACAGTTCCGTGTTCATTTCACGTTCACTGCTCAAGACAGTATTTTGAATGTTCAGTTCAAACCAGTCCAAAATTCTCTTTATATTTTTAAATAGATCTCACCAAGACCTTGAAAGTGCTAACTTAATCAAAATATTGCCCCACAAGATGCATCATTGAACAACGTACAAAGTGGACTCAACACCATTCAAATACCTTGCATGACTACTGAACAGCACTTCAGTTTTTACGATAGGATTATTCCTATTGGGGCCTGTTTCATCACAATAGTACACTGTCCCATACTATCTGCATTGTTAGGTACATTCAAAACAACAATTCATTTATGTATAATAGAAATTGCTATTTTATCCACAATGAAATGTTTTAATGTTCTTCTCAAAAGGATAGAAAATTAATAGGATTTTCTTTCAATGATATGCATACCAATATGCTAACGGTTTGATCCTTGATTAAACATAGAACGAGTAATCTTTGCACATGCACTTTATTAACCACCTCTAATTCTATCAAACTAAACAAACTGAAGATATTTACTGACATTTTCAATGACGTATGTTGCAGTAGAAAAGATGATTCAATCAAATTATTCAAAGATGAAATATAAAATTATGAAATCAATCGTTAAGTCCTCAAGGCTCAACTCAAATTTACTGTAGCAATAAATGCTAGTTAATCATTGTGATATCCAATGCTAGAACTAAAATATAAAAGCGATTCTGGGATTATAAGGACAATTAATAACAGTAGAAACTGTCTAAGAGGTCGGGAACATCCTTCAAAAGTAGTAATATTTGAAAGGTGCCCCCTGACCAAAGAACTTAATTGTCAAAATGGAAGTATGCTGACAAACAGAATGGATCCCAGAGTTGACATTATTGGATGCCTTGAGGTAATCTAAAAAAACCTTAACGGTATTGTACTCTCAGGTAATAATAATGCATTTATTCGAGTACTATAAATTACAATGCAAGTGAAACGCGTAACATGGCAACACTTTTTACTATCCAAATTCAAACATGGGCTTACACACAAAGCAATGATAAGAGTCCTGAAAAGTTATCCTGGAAGTTTAAAAGAACTGTAGCTAATTCAAGATAAAATTTAATTGCGACGAAGAACTGTCCATAGAAAATAAATCCATAAAAATATGAAAATTATATGCACAAGTTTACTACTATGTCAAGCGGTTGATTACACGAAATCTTCCAGCTATTATACAAATATTATCTTCTATAGTAAAACCACTGTGGAAAAATCTAAAAGAAGTAACCTACGGTTATCAAGACCCCCAAAAGAATCTTAACATACATATCTCTTCGGCACAATTGAAATTAACTGCTGCAATTATGCAAATTCATAATTGCTCACTCTTCTGGTACACTGTCAAACTATTACTATATTTTGTAAAATGGAAACAATAATGATCACCTATCCAGAACACCTAGTCGGTCGCGGTAGTCCAGTGGGTAGAGCGTTGGACTGCCGACCAAAGGGTCCCGGGTAAGGCACTCTGGGCACCTTCAGCTCCACCCAAGCTAAAGTGATTTTTCGGGTACCAGGTGTTCCTGGGAAACCATAACCGGCACAGGGAAAGGAACTGGCCCCTGATGTGTAAATTTTCACACGCCGTATAGGGCTTAGTACTGGGTGAACTCTACCATCACCTACTAAACCGACCTCCGGGTTGATTACTGTGTGTTTATCCAGAACACACTATAAGAGTCAACCAAATCAGGCTATTCACGACATATTCCTATTGATCATTATATACTGTAATTAATATAACCAGGCGTAATACTAGCAGGAGGTATGCTGTGCGGGAAAACAAATACACGAGGATGTTAAACTTGCAATGATTAAAATAAATGTTGAATTTTAAATTTTATTTATAATTTTACATGAGCATAAAATTACTGTTCCTTATTTTCTCGCAATCTCCTCACTGCCGACCGCACTGAAGCTGCTGCTGTTGTTGTGTACACCCAAGCACCACCAGCTACCACTCTTTTACATCTCTTGCACGACCATATGCCGACACAAGACCTCTTCATTGCATCCTGTGGACATTAAGCGGCCAATCTTAGTACCTAAACCCTTTAATTGCTAATACTCTATTACATTTCCCTTCAGAAGCTGTTGACATAAGGCAAAAACGACATTCTGAATCATGTATATTATCATGAATATGCATGCATATTATTGTTATGCTCCGCAGCTAACAAATTAACCCAACCATGAAAGCCATTAAATACATACCTTACCGCAGAAGGTACACGTGTACTTAGCGTGTTGGGTTATTTCCATCTTCTTGACGGTCTTACGAAGCGAAGCTCCATACCGGGTACCATATTTACCAACAATTCCAACCTTCTTCGTTCTTTTGGCCTTAAAATACAAAAGTTAACAGTTAAAACAATTAAGTAAAATATGAAGTTAACAAGTATGACTTCTAAGTAAATGAGAACAACTCGTGGTTGATGGTAGATATACCATTGCATTAAATAAAACTAAAATATATTAATAGGAGTATGAATAAGAAAATACCAACTTACCATTTTGATACGTTAGCTTTTGTTTAATCCAAACTTAACAACAGCCAAGCAGCCCTGGCGATAAACCGGAAGCCAATGTAAAAGAACGTTGTGAACGAGAGCCGTGAACGGAAGTACCTACATGATCATTCAAAACTAATATTATACTAATCGGGAATTTAATTACTTTTAACTTACCATTTACTGTAATTTATTTATTATTCAGTTAAAAAAACCTAAATTTCTCTTAAATATAAATTAAAAGGATGTATAGTTGCTGTATTGCTTCAATGACAAAAAACATACATTATGCGCGTACCTCCATTGCGCATATTATGAAATGTGTAATGCAAAAATTACATTTCGTAGTGAATGAGTTCGCATCATCTTTGCTAAAGGATTAAATGCTAATTTTACTTTAATAACTGCTGGAACAGAGGCATTTTCACTGAAAGAGTGTGTAATTCAACAACGAATGTAAGTTCGACCTGGTTGGGCCTTTCTGTATATTTTGTTTTTCATTTGTCATCGTGCCATCCGCTTTCGGTCAGCTGAGACCAAGAAAGTTGCCGCTGAAGAGTATTTTTTCAGTGTAAAGTTTATTAATGAGAAACATTAAAAAGTGGAACGATTAGTCATTCTTGGCTTAGAGTATAGTAGCTCGTCTTCGTTGACCCTCCGATAGGAAATGTGGGTACTACGTAATAGCTACCGATCATTAGCTATTGCAAAGAATTTCAAGCCGAATAGTAAATTCTGTTGTGTGAGCTATTCAGGATTCAATTCTAAAAGAAATGATCTTGGACAGACAACTATCTTATGCCAAGATGGTGTAAACATCCGCGAGCTACCTTTGATTGTGAGGAAGGTTCGTGATGTAGTTCTTGTATGCAGTAACAGTGGAGACTGTGAGAATGACTTCGTCGTTAAATTTCAAGGTTCTAATTACAGAAACTGTAACGGAAGTACAGGCGAAAATGGAGAAGACAAAAATAAAATTAATGAAAAGGAAAGCAAGGAAATAATGGAAGGGCTAGGTCGGTGTCCCTCCATAAAGAGTTTGTTGACATTACTGGAAACTATACCAGCTTGTGAAGTAACATCAGAAGTGGCATTGTGTGCTCTGGACAAATTCATTCAGTTTGAAAATAACAAAAGTTTTCGCAACCTTATTACAGGAGATACTAAAGACTTCAACTTAAGTGAAAGTGGCGAAGAGAACTTCACCCGAACTGCTGTATTCAATCAGCTAGTTGATGTCATTGTAGAGGGAAGTGATTCAGCGCCAGTTTTGGGATGCCTAAAGATATTGGGAAAAGAAACATTCAGGGCCAATGTGTTGTCATACCGGAATAGACTTTGTTCTGAAATTTTAGTGAGAGCAACTGAAGGCCATCTTACCATTGATGAAGTTTGCCTGGCTGTCAAAACATTTTCTGATTTTTTTCAAAATGAGCCAACCTCAGAAAAAGGTGTAATCGAACCTGATAATTTATGGATTGGAATCTCTAGTCGTCAGAGTGACATTAACGCAGTCAATGTCGTCAACGTTTTCTCTATACTTCCTCTTCTTAAGAAGAGCCGAAAAGCTGTTCTTTCGATTCTTGAAAAGAGAATGGCGTCGATTTGGTGGGAGCTACGACCATCCTCACCATCTTTAATTCTGGAATATCTCATAAAAGCTGGCTTAACGTCGAAACCAATAGTAGCCACTATTACAAGGTGGGCTCATAGAAATGCCAAAGCATTACAGGATGCGGCCTTAATAAACATCTTAGACAGCCTGCTTAAGCTAGATCATGTAGACTCTCAGATAATTGGTGCTCTAGAAAATCTGTCTGCGAGAGGAAGCTGGTCTGCTCTTCCTCCATTGGCTGCTATGGCAGCTCGTTTCTGTGCGTATTTCCGAGTTCGGTCACCAAGGACTCTCTCTGCAATTGCTGATGTATCAATTTTACATGGTAATGAGTTACCTCCGGGGATGGTGAGAGACCTAATTTGGGGTCTCGCGTTTTTGAATTGGGAGCCTTCAGAAGGCATTTGGAAGGTTTTGGATGAAGTGCTGGATGAGAGATTTGCCCAATTCGCACCAGAGGATATTCTAGACATATTACTGTCTTGCATTATGCTAGGCAGGCCCCCCCTTAATACATCTCGTAGAGTCTACACACCATCCTATCTGGACAGAGCTCTTATTTCGTCACATAGTGGACGCGTGGAAACAATCAAAAGTAAATTAAGATTAGTAGATGCTGCTTTGTCAGTGGAATGGCCTTTGAAGTGGAATGACGGAAGGCCTGTCTTGTCTCGACTGGAAGCTGTCAGTATCTGGCAAGATGGGCGTGTCAGGAGAGTGGCTCGTCGTGTTGCAGAAGTTCTAGATGCTGACCTGAATCAGAAATATGAAGTAGACACAAAGGTTATTCCTGGGCGACCTTTACCAATCGGTGAATTGCACATGGTTGACGTGGTGATTCGTAGCGGAAAAAGGGTTTGGCCATTAAACAGAAGTGAGCAGACTTTGGCATTGTTGGTTAACCTGCCAGAACACTATTGTAGAGATAGCACAGTACTGATTGGGCCGCAAATGTTGCGAATTCGTCATCTCCGGCTAGTTGGTTACCATGTTGCCACCTTAGATTATGGTACTCTCTCACGTTTGTGGGTGCACCCAACCGCGTTCCTGGAATATGTGAATAATAGAATAAGAAAAGCATTTGATCCTTTGCCATCCACGTCAAACCTTTTTACTTAGTTCTCTTCGTGATCATGCAAAACAGACATTTCACCTTTAATTCTGTAATAGACATTGACTTGAAACTCTTACTTGGAATCTGGTACAAATATACATTGAATTTTTTATCCATGGGTTAAATATGCCCATTAACAGTCATATTATTTTATTTTTATGAAATTTCTTCCATTTAAATGTTATCAGAGATATTCAATTAATTTGTCCATGAAAATATCACATCTTCTAATAATCCTTATCAGTATCCTCCCTATCTGCTTGTCTCAGAGGCATTTATGTATGCTCCTTATGTAACCAGGTCAGAATTTGTTTATGACCATAATACATTGTTTTATGTATTTTAAAATGATTGAAACAAATAATCCATGTTATGTCATAAAAAGAGATTAAAAAGTTTTCTCACATTCTGTTTGTACGTATACATTTTAGTACAAAGGCTTTAATTCTTAGGGAATAGAATTTAGAATAACACACACAATCTGTAATTGGAGTAATGTGAGGTTTTATACATGGGAAAAGCACCTCTTGCCACCAATATTCTAGCATCTAACCCATGCTGCAGTAAATGATGAAAAAGGGCTTAGTTCTAGAGAGTCATCACTGCTCTGATTCACTATAAAAATTACATATCCTCAAGTATTTAGGTACTTCTATTTTTCTTTTGATAAAATGAATTATTTAGTCAATATGACTTCTTAAAATATGGAGAAGTAGTCAAATGTTTTCTTATTGTGTTCAGAATTATAAATGCAATTGCATATAAAAAGTGGCTGAGAAGTAGCCAGTGTCACTCTTCCAGGTTTTAAGATCATTTAGCATGAGATGCACAAATTTAAAATTATTTGAAGCAAAGATCATGATTTAGTTTCCTCTCTCAAGTGAGAAAAATTATTTTGGCAGTACCAGTTAATGCCCTTTTGAGCCAATGTTTAATTAATTATGGTGGGCTGATTTGATTCCATGCCAAAGTAAAATGAAACCGTGTGACTTTTATTGCATTAAGGTATTTAAATGTTATATGTAATATTATTCCCTCCCCATGTTTGATGTGGTGGAGGAGATTGTGGGCTCTGATGATTCCAGAGCTGTGCTGGTGGGAGCAATATTTGCTCCTGATAGGATCACCCGTGCCAGATTGAAGAATAGAGGCCAGACAAAAAGTAGTCTGCTCCTCATTTAGGTGCTGCAAAGGCATCTGCCCCAGTGGGCCAGGCATTTGAATGATGATGTCTCATTAAAAAGACCATTGAAGTAGGAAACTGGAAACCACCTTAATTACTTATCACAAGTATGCTATAATGGGCAACATAGAGACAATGAATCCTGATGACTATGGGACTCTGCTGTCTCTCGTGCCTGGCAGCAGAAGAAGCAAGATTCCCACAGTCATCATCTCACAAAATTCTTGCAAAAAGAAAGTGGAAGTAGAATCACAAAGGGAACAAAACTGGTTATAATAGGGACTTGGAATGCTAGAATGATGTTGAGGATGGGATAATTAGAAAATATAAAGTGAAATGTGCAGAGAGGATATATGGATGGTTTTGGTCTTTGCGATTTGAGATGGATGGATGGCGGGGATTACTGGAGTGATAGTTATAGAGTAATATACCGCAGGGGGAAAGAGAGC